>NW_026871398.1:0-183926 GCF_028564815.1 Eubalaena glacialis
CACAGGTCACTCTATTTTCCCATCAGGAAGAAGAATGAGCCACAGGCTCAGCCTGCCCCCCGGAACCAGAATACGGCCTGAAGCAATCCTGCGCTTTGGCGGCCAGCTCCCAAAAAAGCGAGTTGACAAACGGAGCTCAGGGGCACTGCAACTCACAAACCTGCAGAGTTATAAATGATAACTCTCGTCCACAAATATATTGAGGGAAGGCAACGAGGAGGATTTGAAAGCAAGGCAGAATTGCAGGAAACAGGTGTCAGGAGGCAGACTCGACTCGCCTTGAAAGCACATGAAAAGCGGCACAGCGTTGACAATGATGCCCTTGGCCAAAAAGGGCGTATGCGTTTTTTCCTGAATATATTCAGGAAAAAACGCATACGCCCTTTTTGGCCAACCAGGCAAGCCGGAAAGGCAAATCAGCGCTACAAAGAAGTCTCGCTTGCCATCGGTCCAAAGGGCCATGCTGAAAAAAGTGTAAAAACCAGAAATGCAGGACAGGCCATGGAGACATGGGAGCCTTGCTACGCTGACGGGCGGGCTGTAAATTGCCAACAGCCACTCTGGAGAAGTGTACGGTGTGTCCTGAAACATGTAATAAGCACAGCTTAGAGAGCATAGGGCACTTCCACTCATGGGCGTATAAATCGGGAAACCTAAAAATCAACAAGACACAGGCACCCCAAAGTTTAGGGCTGCTCTGTTTCCAAGAACCTCCACTTCGCTACACCTTCAATATCCCAGGAAAGCGAAAACTGGATAAAGAAGTTGTGGTACTTAGGCACAATGGAATATCACTCAGCCATGAAATCAATGTCATAAGGCTAGTAGCAGCAGGATGAGTGGATTTAGGTACGATGACTCTCAGTGAAATAAGTCACAGAGAAAAAGACACTTATCCTAAGATATCACTTATAGAGGGAACGTCAAAATCGCTACACTTGAACGGAATTACAAAACAGAACAGAGTCACACATTTAGAAAACACACTATGGCTGCTTAACGGGAAAGGTGAGGTGGGGTGATGCATAAAACAAGGGTTTGAAATTAGCTCAGATACCGTTCCACAAGCCGAATATGTAATAGACAAGACCTACCCCCTGCTCAGTGAACTGGACTCAACAGCCCCTATTCACCGCCCAAGAATATATCTGACTAGTAAGAGTCTTAAAACCTAGGTATTGATCTCTCTCTGGAAGTGCATCAAGAGGGTGTAAAGCGGCATAAACACAGCAGTGAAAAGCAGCGAAACCCCATTATAAAAATAGATTACTTAAAAAAAAACCCCAGAAAACAAAGACAGTGAAAGAGAGAGAAATTCTTCCAAAATCCGTTCAGGGGCTCTGATGCAACCTGGACTGACCATATCTAGACCCACAGCTGGATGAGACATGAGGCTGGACACTCTTGGGGCTGAGAGGATTGGTGAGCTTGGGTGAGCAAACGCAGACCCTTTAAAGTCCTACTGCGTGGTACCCATGCCGTGGGTCCCAAATCTCCAGGTTCAAGGGCATCTTCCGACATCGAAAACATGCGTGGGAAACCCAGAAGATGGTACACCGTGTGATCGGGAAAGGGTTCTCAAACGCACCTCATTTCTCCTCTCCTTGTGCTCGGGTTCGCCATTCCAGCCGCTCTACTAACCATCTCCCTACTTGGAGAATCAGCACCTTTAACCTCCTGTTTCGGACAGGTCGCAATTTGGCCTGAGGATGAACGGGAAGAGGGGGAACCAATGAGAGACTAGCTCTAGGTGTTGGGACAGGCACAGGTCACTCTATTTTCCCATCAGGAAGAAGAATGAGCCACAGGCTCAGCCTGCCCCCCGGAACCAGAATACGGCCTGAAGCAATCCTGCGCTTTGGCGGCCAGCTCCCAAAAAAGCGAGTTGACAAACGGAGCTCAGGGGCACTGCAACTCACAAACCTGCAGAGTTATAAATGATAACTCTCGTCCACAAATATATTGAGGGAAGGCAACGAGGAGGATTTGAAAGCAAGGCAGAATTGCAGGAAACAGGTGTCAGGAGGCAGACTCGACTCGCCTTGAAAGCACATGAAAAGCGGCACAGCGTTGACAATGATGCCCTTGGCCAAAAAGGGCGTATGCGTTTTTTCCTGAATATATTCAGGAAAAACCGCATACGCCCTTTTTGGCCAACCAGGCAAGCCGGAAAGGCAAATCAGCGCTACAAAGAAGTCTCGCTTGCCATCGGTCCAAAGGGCCATGCTGAAAAAAGTGTAAAAACCAGAAATGCAGGACAGGCCATGGAGACATGGGAGCCTTGCTACGCTGACGGGCGGGCTGTAAATTGCCAACAGCCACTCTGGAGAAGTGTACGGTGTGTCCTGAAACATGTAATAAGCACAGCTTAGAGAGCATAGGGCACTTCCACTCATGGGCGTATAAATCGGGAAACCTAAAAATCAACAAGACACAGGCACCCCAAAGTTTAGGGCTGCTCTGTTTCCAAGAACCTCCACTTCGCTACACCTTCAATATCCCAGGAAAGCGAAAATTGGATAAAGAAGTTGTGGTACTTAGGCACAATGGAATATCACTCAGCCATGAAATCAATGTCATAAGGCTAGTAGCAGCAGGATGAGTGGATTTAGGTACGATGACTCTCAGTGAAATAAGTCACAGAGAAAAAGACACTTATCCTAAGATATCACTTATAGAGGGAACGTCAAAATCGCTACACTTGAACGGAATTACAAAACAGAACAGAGTCACACATTTAGAAAACACACTATGGCTGCTTAACGGGAAAGGTGAGGTGGGGTGATGCATAAAACAAGGGTTTGAAATTAGCTCAGATACCGTTCCACAAGCCGAATATGTAATAGACAAGACCTACCCCCTGCTCAGTGAACTGGACTCAACAGCCCCTATTCACCGCCCAAGAATATATCTGACTAGTAAGAGTCTTAAAACCTAGGTATTGATCTCTCTCTGGAAGTGCATCAAGAGGGTGTAAAGCGGCATAAACACAGCAGTGAAAAGCAGCGAAACCCCATTATAAAAATAGATTACTTAAAAAAAAACCCCAGAAAACAAAGACAGTGAAAGAGAGAGAAATTCTTCCAAAATCCGTTCAGGGGCTCTGATGCAACCTGGACTGACCATATCTAGACCCACAGCTGGATGAGACATGAGGCTGGACACTCTTGGGGCTGAGAGGATTGGTGAGCTTGGGTGAGCAAACGCAGACCCTTTAAAGTCCTACTGCGTGGTACCCATGCCGTGGGTCCCAAATCTCCAGGTTCAAGGGCATCTTCCGACATCGAAAACATGCGTGGGAAACCCAGAAGATGGTACACCGTGTGATCGGGAAAGGGTTCTCAAACGCACCTCATTTCTCCTCTCCTTGTGCTCGGGTTCGCCATTCCAGCCGCTCTACTAACCATCTCCCTACTTGGAGAATCAGCACCTTTAACCTCCTGTTTCGGACAGGTCGCAATTTGGCCTGAGGATGAACGGGAAGAGGGGGAACCAATGAGAGACTAGCTCTAGGTGTTGGGACAGGCACAGGTCACTCTATTTTCCCATCAGGAAGAAGAATGAGCCACAGGCTCAGCCTGCCCCCCGGAACCAGAATACGGCCTGAAGCAATCCTGCGCTTTGGCGGCCAGCTCCCAAAAAAGCGAGTTGACAAACGGAGCTCAGGGGCACTGCAACTCACAAACCTGCAGAGTTATAAATGATAACTCTCGTCCACAAATATATTGAGGGAAGGCAACGAGGAGGATTTGAAAGCAAGGCAGAATTGCAGGAAACAGGTGTCAGGAGGCAGACTCGACTCGCCTTGAAAGCACATGAAAAGCGGCACAGCGTTGACAATGATGCCCTTGGCCAAAAAGGGCGTATGCGTTTTTTCCTGAATATATTCAGGAAAAAACGCATACGCCCTTTTTGGCCAACCAGGCAAGCCGGAAAGGCAAATCAGCGCTACAAAGAAGTCTCGCTTGCCATCGGTCCAAAGGGCCATGCTGAAAAAAGTGTAAAAACCAGAAATGCAGGACAGGCCATGGAGACATGGGAGCCTTGCTACGCTGACGGGCGGGCTGTAAATTGCCAACAGCCACTCTGGAGAAGTGTACGGTGTGTCCTGAAACATGTAATAAGCACAGCTTAGAGAGCATAGGGCACTTCCACTCATGGGCGTATAAATCGGGAAACCTAAAAATCAACAAGACACAGGCACCCCAAAGTTTAGGGCTGCTCTGTTTCCAAGAACCTCCACTTCGCTACACCTTCAATATCCCAGGAAAGCGAAAACTGGATAAAGAAGTTGTGGTACTTAGGCACAATGGAATATCACTCAGCCATGAAATCAATGTCATAAGGCTAGTAGCAGCAGGATGAGTGGATTTAGGTACGATGACTCTCAGTGAAATAAGTCACAGAGAAAAAGACACTTATCCTAAGATATCACTTATAGAGGGAACGTCAAAATCGCTACACTTGAACGGAATTACAAAACAGAACAGAGTCACACATTTAGAAAACACACTATGGCTGCTTAACGGGAAAGGTGAGGTGGGGTGATGCATAAAACAAGGGTTTGAAATTAGCTCAGATACCGTTCCACAAGCCGAATATGTAATAGACAAGACCTACCCCCTGCTCAGTGAACTGGACTCAACAGCCCCTATTCACCGCCCAAGAATATATCTGACTAGTAAGAGTCTTAAAACCTAGGTATTGATCTCTCTCTGGAAGTGCATCAAGAGGGTGTAAAGCGGCATAAACACAGCAGTGAAAAGCAGCGAAACCCCATTATAAAAATAGATTACTTAAAAAAAAACCCCAGAAAACAAAGACAGTGAAAGAGAGAGAAATTCTTCCAAAATCCGTTCAGGGGCTCTGATGCAACCTGGACTGACCATATCTAGACCCACAGCTGGATGAGACATGAGGCTGGACACTCTTGGGGCTGAGAGGATTGGTGAGCTTGGGTGAGCAAACGCAGACCCTTTAAAGTCCTACTGCGTGGTACCCATGCCGTGGGTCCCAAATCTCCAGGTTCAAGGGCATCTTCCGACATCGAAAACATGCGTGGGAAACCCAGAAGATGGTACACCGTGTGATCGGGAAAGGGTTCTCAAACGCACCTGATGTCTCCTCTCCTTGTGCTCGGGTTCGCCATTCCAGCCGCTCTACTAACCATCTCCCTACTTGGAGAATCAGCACCTTTAACCTCCTGTTTCGGACAGGTCGCAATTTGGCCTGAGGATGAACGGGAAGAGGGGGAACCAATGAGAGACTAGCTCTAGGTGTTGGGACAGGCACAGGTCACTCTATTTTCCCATCAGGAAGAAGAATGAGCCACAGGCTCAGCCTGCCCCCCGGAACCAGAATACGGCCTGAAGCAATCCTGCGCTTTGGCGGCCAGCTCCCAAAAAAGCGAGTTGACAAACGGAGCTCAGGGGCACTGCAACTCACAAACCTGCAGAGTTATAAATGATAACTCTCGTCCACAAATATATTGAGGGAAGGCAACGAGGAGGATTTGAAAGCAAGGCAGAATTGCAGGAAACAGGTGTCAGGAGGCAGACTCGACTCGCCTTGAAAGCACATGAAAAGCGGCACAGCGTTGACAATGATGCCCTTGGCCAAAAAGGGCGTATGCGTTTTTTCCTGAATATATTCAGGAAAAAACGCATACGCCCTTTTTGGCCAACCAGGCAAGCCGGAAAGGCAAATCAGCGCTACAAAGAAGTCTCGCTTGCCATCGGTCCAAAGGGCCATGCTGAAAAAAGTGTAAAAACCAGAAATGCAGGACAGGCCATGGAGACATGGGAGCCTTGCTACGCTGACGGGCGGGCTGTAAATTGCCAACAGCCACTCTGGAGAAGTGTACGGTGTGTCCTGAAACATGTAATAAGCACAGCTTAGAGAGCATAGGGCACTTCCACTCATGGGCGTATAAATCGGGAAACCTAAAAATCAACAAGACACAGGCACCCCAAAGTTTAGGGCTGCTCTGTTTCCAAGAACCTCCACTTCGCTACACCTTCAATATCCCAGGAAAGCGAAAACTGGATAAAGAAGTTGTGGTACTTAGGCACAATGGAATATCACTCAGCCATGAAATCAATGTCATAAGGCTAGTAGCAGCAGGATGAGTGGATTTAGGTACGATGACTCTCAGTGAAATAAGTCACAGAGAAAAAGACACTTATCCTAAGATATCACTTATAGAGGGAACGTCAAAATCGCTACACTTGAACGGAATTACAAAACAGAACAGAGTCACACATTTAGAAAACACACTATGGCTGCTTAACGGGAAAGGTGAGGTGGGGTGATGCATAAAACAAGGGTTTGAAATTAGCTCAGATACCGTTCCACAAGCCGAATATGTAATAGACAAGACCTACCCCCTGCTCAGTGAACTGGACTCAACAGCCCCTATTCACCGCCCAAGAATATATCTGACTAGTAAGAGTCTTAAAACCTAGGTATTGATCTCTCTCTGGAAGTGCATCAAGAGGGTGTAAAGCGGCATAAACACAGCAGTGAAAAGCAGCGAAACCCCATTATAAAAATAGATTACTTAAAAAAAAACCCCAGAAAACAAAGACAGTGAAAGAGAGAGAAATTCTTCCAAAATCCGTTCAGGGGCTCTGATGCAACCTGGACTGACCATATCTAGACCCACAGCTGGATGAGACATGAGGCTGGACACTCTTGGGGCTGAGAGGATTGGTGAGCTTGGGTGAGCAAACGCAGACCCTTTAAAGTCCTACTGCGTGGTACCCATGCCGTGGGTCCCAAATCTCCAGGTTCAAGGGCATCTTCCGACATCGAAAACATGCGTGGGAAACCCAGAAGATGGTACACCGTGTGATCGGGAAAGGGTTCTCAAACGCACCTGATGTCTCCTCTCCTTGTGCTCGGGTTCGCCATTCCAGCCGCTCTACTAACCATCTCCCTACTTGGAGAATCAGCACCTTTAACCTCCTGTTTCGGACAGGTCGCAATTTGGCCTGAGGATGAACGGGAAGAGGGGGAACCAATGAGAGACTAGCTCTAGGTGTTGGGACAGGCACAGGTCACTCCATTTTCCCATCAGGAAGAAGAATGAGCCACAGGCTCAGCCTGCCCCCCGGAACCAGAATACGGCCTGAAGCAATCCTGCGCTTTGGCGGCCAGCTCCCAAAAAAGCGAGTTGACAAACGGAGCTCAGGGGCACTGCAACTCACAAACCTGCAGAGTTATAAATGATAACTCTCGTCCACAAATATATTGAGGGAAGGCAACGAGGAGGATTTGAAAGCAAGGCAGAATTGCAGGAAACAGGTGTCAGGAGGCAGACTCGACTCGCCTTGAAAGCACATGAAAAGCGGCACAGCGTTGACAATGATGCCCTTGGCCAAAAAGGGCGTATGCGTTTTTTCCTGAATATATTCAGGAAAAAACGCATACGCCCTTTTTGGCCAACCAGGCAAGCCGGAAAGGCAAATCAGCGCTACAAAGAAGTCTCGCTTGCCATCGGTCCAAAGGGCCATGCTGAAAAAAGTGTAAAAACCAGAAATGCAGGACAGGCCATGGAGACATGGGAGCCTTGCTACGCTGACGGGCGGGCTGTAAATTGCCAACAGCCACTCTGGAGAAGTGTACGGTGTGTCCTGAAACATGTAATAAGCACAGCTTAGAGAGCATAGGGCACTTCCACTCATGGGCGTATAAATCGGGAAACCTAAAAATCAACAAGACACAGGCACCCCAAAGTTTAGGGCTGCTCTGTTTCCAAGAACCTCCACTTCGCTACACCTTCAATATCCCAGGAAAGCGAAAACTGGATAAAGAAGTTGTGGTACTTAGGCACAATGGAATATCACTCAGCCATGAAATCAATGTCATAAGGCTAGTAGCAGCAGGATGAGTGGATTTAGGTACGATGACTCTCAGTGAAATAAGTCACAGAGAAAAAGACACTTATCCTAAGATATCACTTATAGAGGGAACGTCAAAATCGCTACACTTGAACGGAATTACAAAACAGAACAGAGTCACACATTTAGAAAACACACTATGGCTGCTTAACGGGAAAGGTGAGGTGGGGTGATGCATAAAACAAGGGTTTGAAATTAGCTCAGATACCGTTCCACAAGCCGAATATGTAATAGACAAGACCTACCCCCTGCTCAGTGAACTGGACTCAACAGCCCCTATTCACCGCCCAAGAATATATCTGACTAGTAAGAGTCTTAAAACCTAGGTATTGATCTCTCTCTGGAAGTGCATCAAGAGGGTGTAAAGCGGCATAAACACAGCAGTGAAAAGCAGCGAAACCCCATTATAAAAATAGATTACTTTAAAAAAAACCCCAGAAAACAAAGACAGTGAAAGAGAGAGAAATTCTTCCAAAATCCGTTCAGGGGCTCTGATGCAACCTGGACTGACCATATCTAGACCCACAGCTGGATGAGACATGAGGCTGGACAGTCTTGGGGCTGAGAGGATTGGTGAGCTTGGGTGAGCAAACGCAGACCCTTTAAAGTCCTACTGCGTGGTACCCATGCCGTGGGTCCCAAATCTCCAGGTTCAAGGGCATCTTCCGACATCGAAAACATGCGTGGGAAACCCAGAAGATGGTACACCGTGTGATCGGGAAAGGGTTCTCAAACGCACCTCATTTCTCCTCTCCTTGTGCTCGGGTTCGCCATTCCAGCCGCTCTACTAACCATCTCCCTACTTGGAGAATCAGCACCTTTAACCTCCTGTTTCGGACAGGTCGCAATTTGGCCTGAGGATGAACGGGAAGAGGGGGAACCAATGAGAGACTAGCTCTAGGTGTTGGGACAGGCACAGGTCACTCCATTTTCCCATCAGGAAGAAGAATGAGCCACAGGCTCAGCCTGCCCCCCGGAACCAGAATACGGCCTGAAGCAATCCTGCGCTTTGGCGGCCAGCTCCCAAAAAAGCGAGTTGACAAACGGAGCTCAGGGGCACTGCAACTCACAAACCTGCAGAGTTATAAATGATAACTCTCGTCCACAAATATATTGAGGGAAGGCAACGAGGAGGATTTGAAAGCAAGGCAGAATTGCAGGAAACAGGTGTCAGGAGGCAGACTCGACTCGCCTTGAAAGCACATGAAAAGCGGCACAGCGTTGACAATGATGCCCTTGGCCAAAAAGGGCGTATGCGTTTTTTCCTGAATATATTCAGGAAAAAACGCATACGCCCTTTTTGGCCAACCAGGCAAGCCGGAAAGGCAAATCAGCGCTACAAAGAAGTCTCGCTTGCCATCGGTCCAAAGGGCCATGCTGAAAAAAGTGTAAAAACCAGAAATGCAGGACAGGCCATGGAGACATGGGAGCCTTGCTACGCTGACGGGCGGGCTGTAAATTGCCAACAGCCACTCTGGAGAAGTGTACGGTGTGTCCTGAAACATGTAATAAGCACAGCTTAGAGAGCATAGGGCACTTCCACTCATGGGCGTATAAATCGGGAAACCTAAAAATCAACAAGACACAGGCACCCCAAAGTTTAGGGCTGCTCTGTTTCCAAGAACCTCCACTTCGCTACACCTTCAATATCCCAGGAAAGCGAAAACTGGATAAAGAAGTTGTGGTACTTAGGCACAATGGAATATCACTCAGCCATGAAATCAATGTCATAAGGCTAGTAGCAGCAGGATGAGTGGATTTAGGTACGATGACTCTCAGTGAAATAAGTCACAGAGAAAAAGACACTTATCCTAAGATATCACTTATAGAGGGAACGTCAAAATCGCTACACTTGAACGGAATTACAAAACAGAACAGAGTCACACATTTAGGAAACACACTATGGCTGCTTAACGGGAAAGGTGAGGTGGGGTGATGCATAAAACAAGGGTTTGAAATTAGCTCAGATACCGTTCCACAAGCCGAATATGTAATAGACAAGACCTACCCCCTGCTCAGTGAACTGGACTCAACAGCCCCTATTCACCGCCCAAGAATATATCTGACTAGTAAGAGTCTTAAAACCTAGGTATTGATCTCTCTCTGGAAGTGCATCAAGAGGGTGTAAAGCGGCATAAACACAGCAGTGAAAAGCAGCGAAACCCCATTATAAAAATAGATTACTTAAAAAAAAACCCCAGAAAACAAAGACAGTGAAAGAGAGAGAAATTCTTCCAAAATCCGTTCAGGGGCTCTGATGCAACCTGGACTGACCATATCTAGACCCACAGCTGGATGAGACATGAGGCTGGACACTCTTGGGGCTGAGAGGATTGGTGAGCTTGGGTGAGCAAACGCAGACCCTTTAAAGTCCTACTGCGTGGTACCCATGCCGTGGGTCCCATATCTCCAGGTTCAAGGGCATCTTCCGACATCGAAAACATGCGTGGGAAACCCAGAAGATGGTACACCGTGTGATCGGGAAAGGGTTCTCAAACGCACCTCATTTCTCCTCTCCTTGTGCTCGGGTTCGCCATTCCAGCCGCTCTACTAACCATCTCCCTACTTGGAGAATCAGCACCTTTAACCTCCTGTTTCGGACAGGTCGCAATTTGGCCTGAGGATGAACGGGAAGAGGGGGAACCAATGAGAGACTAGCTCTAGGTGTTGGGACAGGCACAGGTCACTCCATTTTCCCATCAGGAAGAAGAATGAGCCACAGGCTCAGCCTGCCCCCCGGAACCAGAATACGGCCTGAAGCAATCCTGCGCTTTGGCGGCCAGCTCCCAAAAAAGCGAGTTGACAAACGGAGCTCAGGGGCACTGCAACTCACAAACCTGCAGAGTTATAAATGATAACTCTCGTCCACAAATATATTGAGGGAAGGCAACGAGGAGGATTTGAAAGCAAGGCAGAATTGCAGGAAACAGGTGTCAGGAGGCAGACTCGACTCGCCTTGAAAGCACATGAAAAGCGGCACAGCGTTGACAATGATGCCCTTGGCCAAAAAGGGCGTATGCGTTTTTTCCTGAATATATTCAGGAAAAAACGCATACGCCCTTTTTGGCCAACCAGGCAAGCCGGAAAGGCAAATCAGCGCTACAAAGAAGTCTCGCTTGCCATCGGTCCAAAGGGCCATGCTGAAAAAAGTGTAAAAACCAGAAATGCAGGACAGGCCATGGAGACATGGGAGCCTTGCTACGCTGACGGGCGGGCTGTAAATTGCCAACAGCCACTCTGGAGAAGTGTACGGTGTGTCCTGAAACATGTAATAAGCACAGCTTAGAGAGCATAGGGCACTTCCACTCATGGGCGTATAAATCGGGAAACCTAAAAATCAACAAGACACAGGCACCCCAAAGTTTAGGGCTGCTCTGTTTCCAAGAACCTCCACTTCGCTACACCTTCAATATCCCAGGAAAGCGAAAAATGGATAAAGAAGTTGTGGTACTTAGGCACAATGGAATATCACTCAGCCATGAAATCAATGTCATAAGGCTAGTAGCAGCAGGATGAGTGGATTTAGGTACGATGACTCTCAGTGAAATAAGTCACAGAGAAAAAGACACTTATCCTAAGATATCACTTATAGAGGGAACGTCAAAATCGCTACACTTGAACGGAATTACAAAACAGAACAGAGTCACACATTTAGGAAACACACTATGGCTGCTTAACGGGAAAGGTGAGGTGGGGTGATGCATAAAACAAGGGTTTGAAATTAGCTCAGATACCGTTCCACAAGCCGAATATGTAATAGACAAGACCTACCCCCTGCTCAGTGAACTGGACTCAACAGCCCCTATTCACCGCCCAAGAATATATCTGACTAGTAAGAGTCTTAAAACCTAGGTATTGATCTCTCTCTGGAAGTGCATCAAGAGGGTGTAAAGCGGCATAAACACAGCAGTGAAAAGCAGCGAAACCCCATTATAAAAATAGATTACTTAAAAAAAAACCCCAGAAAACAAAGACAGTGAAAGAGAGAGAAATTCTTCCAAAATCCGTTCAGGGGCTCTGATGCAACCTGGACTGACCATATCTAGACCCACAGCTGGATGAGACATGAGGCTGGACACTCTTGGGGCTGAGAGGATTGGTGAGCTTGGGTGAGCAAACGCAGACCCTTTAAAGTCCTACTGCGTGGTACCCATGCCGTGGGTCCCATATCTCCAGGTTCAAGGGCATCTTCCGACATCGAAAACATGCGTGGGAAACCCAGAAGATGGTACACCGTGTGATCGGGAAAGGGTTCTCAAACGCACCTCATTTCTCCTCTCCTTGTGCTCGGGTTCGCCATTCCAGCCGCTCTACTAACCATCTCCCTACTTGGAGAATCAGCACCTTTAACCTCCTGTTTCGGACAGGTCGCAATTTGGCCTGAGGATGAACGGGAAGAGGGGGAACCAATGAGAGACTAGCTCTAGGTGTTGGGACAGGCACAGGTCACTCCATTTTCCCATCAGGAAGAAGAATGAGCCACAGGCTCAGCCTGCCCCCCGGAACCAGAATACGGCCTGAAGCAATCCTGCGCTTTGGCGGCCAGCTCCCAAAAAAGCGAGTTGACAAACGGAGCTCAGGGGCACTGCAACTCACAAACCTGCAGAGTTATAAATGATAACTCTCGTCCACAAATATATTGAGGGAAGGCAACGAGGAGGATTTGAAAGCAAGGCAGAATTGCAGGAAACAGGTGTCAGGAGGCAGACTCGACTCGCCTTGAAAGCACATGAAAAGCGGCACAGCGTTGACAATGATGCCCTTGGCCAAAAAGGGCGTATGCGTTTTTTCCTGAATATATTCAGGAAAAAACGCATACGCCCTTTTTGGCCAACCAGGCAAGCCGGAAAGGCAAATCAGCGCTACAAAGAAGTCTCGCTTGCCATCGGTCCAAAGGGCCATGCTGAAAAAAGTGTAAAAACCAGAAATGCAGGACAGGCCATGGAGACATGGGAGCCTTGCTACGCTGACGGGCGGGCTGTAAATTGCCAACAGCCACTCTGGAGAAGTGTACGGTGTGTCCTGAAACATGTAATAAGCACAGCTTAGAGAGCATAGGGCACTTCCACTCATGGGCGTATAAATCGGGAAACCTAAAAATCAACAAGACACAGGCACCCCAAAGTTTAGGGCTGCTCTGTTTCCAAGAACCTCCACTTCGCTACACCTTCAATATCCCAGGAAAGCGAAAAATGGATAAAGAAGTTGTGGTACTTAGGCACAATGGAATATCACTCAGCCATGAAATCAATGTCATAAGGCTAGTAGCAGCAGGATGAGTGGATTTAGGTACGATGACTCTCAGTGAAATAAGTCACAGAGAAAAAGACACTTATCCTAAGATATCACTTATAGAGGGAACGTCAAAATCGCTACACTTGAACGGAATTACAAAACAGAACAGAGTCACACATTTAGGAAACACACTATGGCTGCTTAACGGGAAAGGTGAGGTGGGGTGATGCATAAAACAAGGGTTTGAAATTAGCTCAGATACCGTTCCACAAGCCGAATATGTAATAGACAAGACCTACCCCCTGCTCAGTGAACTGGACTCAACAGCCCCTATTCACCGCCCAAGAATATATCTGACTAGTAAGAGTCTTAAAACCTAGGTATTGATCTCTCTCTGGAAGTGCATCAAGAGGGTGTAAAGCGGCATAAACACAGCAGTGAAAAGCAGCGAAACCCCATTATAAAAATAGATTACTTAAAAAAAAACCCCAGAAAACAAAGACAGTGAAAGAGAGAGAAATTCTTCCAAAATCCGTTCAGGGGCTCTGATGCAACCTGGACTGACCATATCTAGACCCACAGCTGGATGAGACATGAGGCTGGACACTCTTGGGGCTGAGAGGATTGGTGAGCTTGGGTGAGCAAACGCAGACCCTTTAAAGTCCTACTGCGTGGTACCCATGCCGTGGGTCCCAAATCTCCAGGTTCAAGGGCATCTTCCGACATCGAAAACATGCGTGGGAAACCCAGAAGATGGTACACCGTGTGATCGGGAAAGGGTTCTCAAACGCACCTCATTTCTCCTCTCCTTGTGCTCGGGTTCGCCATTCCAGCCGCTCTACTAACCATCTCCCTACTTGGAGAATCAGCACCTTTAACCTCCTGTTTCGGACAGGTCGCAATTTGGCCTGAGGATGAACGGGAAGAGGGGGAACCAATGAGAGACTAGCTCTAGGTGTTGGGACAGGCACAGGTCACTCCATTTTCCCATCAGGAAGAAGAATGAGCCACAGGCTCAGCCTGCCCCCCGGAACCAGAATACGGCCTGAAGCAATCCTGCGCTTTGGCGGCCAGCTCCCAAAAAAGCGAGTTGACAAACGGAGCTCAGGGGCACTGCAACTCACAAACCTGCAGAGTTATAAATGATAACTCTCGTCCACAAATATATTGAGGGAAGGCAACGAGGAGGATTTGAAAGCAAGGCAGAATTGCAGGAAACAGGTGTCAGGAGGCAGACTCGACTCGCCTTGAAAGCACATGAAAAGCGGCACAGCGTTGACAATGATGCCCTTGGCCAAAAAGGGCGTATGCGTTTTTTCCTGAATATATTCAGGAAAAAACGCATACGCCCTTTTTGGCCAACCAGGCAAGCCGGAAAGGCAAATCAGCGCTACAAAGAAGTCTCGCTTGCCATCGGTCCAAAGGGCCATGCTGAAAAAAGTGTAAAAACCAGAAATGCAGGACAGGCCATGGAGACATGGGAGCCTTGCTACGCTGACGGGCGGGCTGTAAATTGCCAACAGCCACTCTGGAGAAGTGTACGGTGTGTCCTGAAACATGTAATAAGCACAGCTTAGAGAGCATAGGGCACTTCCACTCATGGGCGTATAAATCGGGAAACCTAAAAATCAACAAGACACAGGCACCCCAAAGTTTAGGGCTGCTCTGTTTCCAAGAACCTCCACTTCGCTACACCTTCAATATCCCAGGAAAGCGAAAACTGGATAAAGAAGTTGTGGTACTTAGGCACAATGGAATATCACTCAGCCATGAAATCAATGTCATAAGGCTAGTAGCAGCAGGATGAGTGGATTTAGGTACGATGACTCTCAGTGAAATAAGTCACAGAGAAAAAGACACTTATCCTAAGATATCACTTATAGAGGGAACGTCAAAATCGCTACACTTGAACGGAATTACAAAACAGAACAGAGTCACACATTTAGGAAACACACTATGGCTGCTTAACGGGAAAGGTGAGGTGGGGTGATGCATAAAACAAGGGTTTGAAATTAGCTCAGATACCGTTCCACAAGCCGAATATGTAATAGACAAGACCTACCCCCTGCTCAGTGAACTGGACTCAACAGCCCCTATTCACCGCCCAAGAATATATCTGACTAGTAAGAGTCTTAAAACCTAGGTATTGATCTCTCTCTGGAAGTGCATCAAGAGGGTGTAAAGCGGCATAAACACAGCAGTGAAAAGCAGCGAAACCCCATTATAAAAATAGATTACTTAAAAAAAAACCCCAGAAAACAAAGACAGTGAAAGAGAGAGAAATTCTTCCAAAATCCGTTCAGGGGCTCTGATGCAACCTGGACTGACCATATCTAGACCCACAGCTGGATGAGACATGAGGCTGGACACTCTTGGGGCTGAGAGGATTGGTGAGCTTGGGTGAGCAAACGCAGACCCTTTAAAGTCCTACTGCGTGGTACCCATGCCGTGGGTCCCAAATCTCCAGGTTCAAGGGCATCTTCCGACATCGAAAACATGCGTGGGAAACCCAGAAGATGGTACACCGTGTGATCGGGAAAGGGTTCTCAAACGCACCTCATTTCTCCTCTCCTTGTGCTCGGGTTCGCCATTCCAGCCGCTCTACTAACCATCTCCCTACTTGGAGAATCAGCACCTTTAACCTCCTGTTTCGGACAGGTCGCAATTTGGCCTGAGGATGAACGGGAAGAGGGGGAACCAATGAGAGACTAGCTCTAGGTGTTGGGACAGGCACAGGTCACTCCATTTTCCCATCAGGAAGAAGAATGAGCCACAGGCTCAGCCTGCCCCCCGGAACCAGAATACGGCCTGAAGCAATCCTGCGCTTTGGCGGCCAGCTCCCAAAAAAGCGAGTTGACAAACGGAGCTCAGGGGCACTGCAACTCACAAACCTGCAGAGTTATAAATGATAACTCTCGTCCACAAATATATTGAGGGAAGGCAACGAGGAGGATTTGAAAGCAAGGCAGAATTGCAGGAAACAGGTGTCAGGAGGCAGACTCGACTCGCCTTGAAAGCACATGAAAAGCGGCACAGCGTTGACAATGATGCCCTTGGCCAAAAAGGGCGTATGCGTTTTTTCCTGAATATATTCAGGAAAAAACGCATACGCCCTTTTTGGCCAACCAGGCAAGCCGGAAAGGCAAATCAGCGCTACAAAGAAGTCTCGCTTGCCATCGGTCCAAAGGGCCATGCTGAAAAAAGTGTAAAAACCAGAAATGCAGGACAGGCCATGGAGACATGGGAGCCTTGCTACGCTGACGGGCGGGCTGTAAATTGCCAACAGCCACTCTGGAGAAGTGTACGGTGTGTCCTGAAACATGTAATAAGCACAGCTTAGAGAGCATAGGGCACTTCCACTCATGGGCGTATAAATCGGGAAACCTAAAAATCAACAAGACACAGGCACCCCAAAGTTTAGGGCTGCTCTGTTTCCAAGAACCTCCACTTCGCTACACCTTCAATATCCCAGGAAAGCGAAAAATGGATAAAGAAGTTGTGGTACTTAGGCACAATGGAATATCACTCAGCCATGAAATCAATGTCATAAGGCTAGTAGCAGCAGGATGAGTGGATTTAGGTACGATGACTCTCAGTGAAATAAGTCACAGAGAAAAAGACACTTATCCTAAGATATCACTTATAGAGGGAACGTCAAAATCGCTACACTTGAACGGAATTACAAAACAGAACAGAGTCACACATTTAGAAAACACACTATGGCTGCTTAACGGGAAAGGTGAGGTGGGGTGATGCATAAAACAAGGGTTTGAAATTAGCTCAGATACCGTTCCACAAGCCGAATATGTAATAGACAAGACCTACCCCCTGCTCAGTGAACTGGACTCAACAGCCCCTATTCACCGCCCAAGAATATATCTGACTAGTAAGAGTCTTAAAACCTAGGTATTGATCTCTCTCTGGAAGTGCATCAAGAGGGTGTAAAGCGGCATAAACACAGCAGTGAAAAGCAGCGAAACCCCATTATAAAAATAGATTACTTAAAAAAAAACCCCAGAAAACAAAGACATTGAAAGAGAGAGAAATTCTTCCAAAATCCGTTCAGGGGCTCTGATGCAACCTGGACTGACCATATCTAGACCCACAGCTGGATGAGACATGAGGCTGGACACTCTTGGGGCTGAGAGGATTGGTGAGCTTGGGTGAGCAAACGCAGACCCTTTAAAGTCCTACTGCGTGGTACCCATGCCGTGGGTCCCAAATCTCCAGGTTCAAGGGCATCTTCCGACATCGAAAACATGCGTGGGAAACCCAGAAGATGGTACACCGTGTGATCGGGAAAGGGTTCTCAAACGCACCTCATTTCTCCTCTCCTTGTGCTCGGGTTCGCCATTCCAGCCGCTCTACTAACCATCTCCCTACTTGGAGAATCAGCACCTTTAACCTCCTGTTTCGGACAGGTCGCAATTTGGCCTGAGGATGAACGGGAAGAGGGGGAACCAATGAGAGACTAGCTCTAGGTGTTGGGACAGGCACAGGTCACTCCATTTTCCCATCAGGAAGAAGAATGAGCCACAGGCTCAGCCTGCCCCCCGGAACCAGAATACGGCCTGAAGCAATCCTGCGCTTTGGCGGCCAGCTCCCAAAAAAGCGAGTTGACAAACGGAGCTCAGGGGCACTGCAACTCACAAACCTGCAGAGTTATAAATGATAACTCTCGTCCACAAATATATTGAGGGAAGGCAACGAGGAGGATTTGAAAGCAAGGCAGAATTGCAGGAAACAGGTCAGGAGGCAGACTCGACTCGCCTTGAAAGCACCATGAAAAGCGGCACAGCGTTGACAATGATGCCCTTGGCCAAAAAGGGCGTATGCGTTTTTCCTGAATATATTCAGGAAAAAACGCATACGCCCTTTTTGGCCAACCAGGCAAGCCGGAAAGGCAAATCAGCGCTACAAAGAAGTCTCGCTTGCCATCGGTCCAAAGGGCCATGCTGAAAAAAGTGTAAAAACCAGAAATGCAGGACAGGCCATGGAGACATGGGAGCCTTGCTACGCTGCACGGGCGGGCTGTAAATTGCCAACAGCACTCTGGAGAAGTGTACGGTGTGTCCTGAAACATGTAATAAGCACAGCTTAGAGAGCATAGGGCACTTCCACTCATGGGCGTATAAATCGGGAAAACCTAAAAATCAACAAGACACAGGCACCCCAAAGTTTAGGGCTGCTCTGTTTCCAAGAACCTCCACTTCGCTACACCTTCAATATCCCAGGAAAGCGAAAAATGGATAAAGAAGTTGTTGGTACTTAGGCACAATGGAATATCACTCAGCCATGAAATCAATGTCATAAGGCTAGTAGCAGCAGGATGAGTGGATTTAGGTACGATGACTCTCAGTGAAATAAGTCACAGAGAAAAAGACACTTATCCTAAGATATCACTATAGAGGGAACGTCAAAATCGCTACACTTGAACGGAATTACAAAACAGAACAGAGTCACACATTTAGAAAACACACTATGGCTGCTTAACGGGAAAGGTGAGGTGGGGTGATGCATAAAACAAGGGTTTGAAATTAGCTCAGATACCGTTCCACAAGCCGAATATGTAATAGACAAGACCTACCCCCTGCTCAGTGAACTGGACTCAACAGCCCCTATTCACCGCCCAAGAATATATCTGACTAGTAAGAGTCTTAAAACCTAGGTATTGATCTCTCTCTGGAAGTGCATCAAGAGGGTGTAAAGCGGCATAAACACAGCAGTGAAAAGCAGCGAAACCCCATTATAAAAATAGATTACTTAAAAAAAAACCCCAGAAAACAAAGACAGTGAAAGAGAGAGAAATTCTTCCAAAATCCGTTCAGGGGCTCTGATGCAACCTGGACTGACCATATCTAGACCCACAGCTGGATGAGACATGAGGCTGGACACTCTTGGGGCTGAGAGGATTGGTGAGCTTGGGTGAGCAAACGCAGACCCTTTAAAGTCCTACTGCGTGGTACCCATGCCGTGGGTCCCAAATCTCCAGGTTCAAGGGCATCTTCCGACATCGAAAACATGCGTGGGAAACCCAGAAGATGGTACACCGTGTGATCGGGAAAGGGTTCTCAAACGCACCCTCATTTCTCCTCTCCTTGTGCTCGGGTTCGCCATTCCAGCCGCTCTACTAACCATCTCCCTACTTGGAGAATCAGCACCTTTAACCTCCTGTTTCGGACAGGTCGCAATTTGGCCTGAGGATGAACGGGAAGAGGGGGAACCAATGAGAGACTAGCTCTAGGTGTTGGGACAGGCACAGGTCACTCCATTTTCCCATCAGGAAGAAGAATGAGCCACAGGCTCAGCCTGCCCCCCGGAACCAGAATACGGCCTGAAGCAATCCTGCGCTTTGGCGGCCAGCTCCCAAAAAAGCGAGTTGACAAACGGAGCTCAGGGGCACTGCAACTCACAAACCTGCAGAGTTATAAATGATAACTCTCGTCCACAAATATATTGAGGGAAGGCAACGAGGAGGATTTGAAAGCAAGGCAGAATTGCAGGAAACAGGTGTCAGGAGGCAGACTCGACTCGCCTTGAAAGCACATGAAAAGCGGCACAGCGTTGACAATGATGCCCTTGGCCAAAAAGGGCGTATGCGTTTTTTCCTGAATATATTCAGGAAAAAACGCATACGCCCTTTTTGGCCAACCAGGCAAGCCGGAAAGGCAAATCAGCGCTACAAAGAAGTCTCGCTTGCCATCGTCCAAAGGGCCATGCTGAAAAAAGTGTAAAAACCAGAAATGCAGGACAGGCCATGGAGACAATGGGAGCCTTGCTACGCTGACGGGCGGGCTGTAAATTGCCAACAGCCACTCTGGAGAAGTGTACGGTGTGTCCTGAAACATGTAATAAGCACAGCTTAGAGAGCATAGGGCACTTCCACTCATGGGCGTATAAATCGGGAAACCTAAAAATCAACAAGACACAGGCACCCCAAAGTTTAGGGCTGCTCTGTTTCCAAGAACCTCCACTTCGCTACACCTTCAATATCCCAGGAAAGCGAAAAATGGATAAAGAAGTTGTGGTACTTAGGCACAATGGAATATCACTCAGCCATGAAATCAATGTCATAAGGCTAGTAGCAGCAGGATGAGTGGATTTAGGTACGATGACTCTCAGTGAAATAAGTCACAGAGAAAAAGACACTTATCCTAAGATATCACTTATAGAGGGAACGTCAAAATCGCTACACTTGAACGGAATTACAAAACAGAACAGAGTCACACATTTAGAAAACACACTATGGCTGCTTAACGGGAAAGGGTGAGGTGGGGTGATGCATAAAACAAGGGTTTGAAATTAGCTCAGATACCGTTCCACAAGCCGAATATGTAATAGACAAGACCTACCCCCTGCTCAGTGAACTGGACTCAACAGCCCCTATTCACCGCCCAAGAATATATCTGACTAGTAAGAGTCTTAAAACCTAGGTATTGATCTCTCTCTGGAAGTGCATCAAGAGGGTGTAAAGCGGCATAAACACAGCAGTGAAAAGCAGCGAAACCCCATTATAAAAATAGATTACTTAAAAAAAACCCCAGAAAACAAAGACAGTGAAAGAGAGAGAAATTCTTCCAAAATCCGTTCAGGGGCTCTGATGCAACCTGGACTGACCATATCTAGACCCACAGCTGGATGAGACATGAGGCTGGACACTCTTGGGGCTGAGAGGATGGTGAGCTTGGGTGAGCAAACGCAGACCCTTTAAAGTCCTACTGCGTGGGTACCCATGCCGTGGGTCCCAAATCTCCAGGTTCAAGGGCATCTTCCGACATCGAAAACATGCGTGGGAAACCCAGAAGATGGTACACCGTGTGATCGGGAAAGGGTTCTCAAACGCACCTCATTTCTCCTCTCCTTGTGCTCGGGTTCGCCATTCCAGCCGCTCTACTAACCATCTCCCTACTTGGAGAATCAGCACCTTTAACCTCCTGTTTCGGACAGGTCGCAATTTGGCCTGAGGATGAACGGGAAGAGGGGGAACCAATGAGAGACTAGCTCTAGGTGTTGGGACAGGCACAGGTCACTCCATTTTCCCATCAGGAAGAAGAATGAGCCACAGGCTCAGCCTGCCCCCCGGAACCAGAATACGGCCTGAAGCAATCCTGCGCTTTGGCGGCCAGCTCCCAAAAAAGCGAGTTGACAAACGGAGCTCAGGGGCACTGCAACTCACAAACCTGCAGAGTTATAAATGATAACTCTCGTCCACAAATATATTGAGGGAAGGCAACGAGGAGGATTTGAAAGCAAGGCAGAATTGCAGGAAACAGGTGTCAGGAGGCAGACTCGACTCGCCTTGAAAGCACATGAAAAGCGGCACAGCGTTGACAATGATGCCCTTGGCCAAAAAGGGCGTATGCGTTTTTTCCTGAATATATTCAGGAAAAAACGCATACGCCCTTTTTGGCCAACCAGGCAAGCCGGAAAGGCAAATCAGCGCTACAAAGAAGTCTCGCTTGCCATCGGTCCAAAGGGCCATGCTGAAAAAAGTGTAAAAACCAGAAATGCAGGACAGGCCATGGAGACATGGGAGCCTTGCTACGCTGACGGGCGGGCTGTAAATTGCCAACAGCCACTCTGGAGAAGTGTACGGTGTGTCCTGAAACATGTAATAAGCACAGCTTAGAGAGCATAGGGCACTTCCACTCATGGGCGTATAAATCGGGAAACCTAAAAATCAACAAGACACAGGCACCCCAAAGTTTAGGGCTGCTCTGTTTCCAAGAACCTCCACTTCGCTACACCTTCAATATCCCAGGAAAGCGAAAAATGGATAAAGAAGTTGTGGTACTTAGGCACAATGGAATATCACTCAGCCATGAAATCAATGTCATAAGGCTAGTAGCAGCAGGATGAGTGGATTTAGGTACGATGACTCTCAGTGAAATAAGTCACAGAGAAAAAGACACTTATCCTAAGATATCACTTATAGAGGGAACGTCAAAATCGCTACACTTGAACGGAATTACAAAACAGAACAGAGTCACACATTTAGAAAACACACTATGGCTGCTTAACGGGAAAGGTGAGGTGGGGTGATGCATAAAACAAGGGTTTGAAATTAGCTCAGATACCGTTCCACAAGCCGAATATGTAATAGACAAGACCTACCCCCTGCTCAGTGAACTGGACTCAACAGCCCCTATTCACCGCCCAAGAATATATCTGACTAGTAAGAGTCTTAAAACCTAGGTATTGATCTCTCTCTGGAAGTGCATCAAGAGGGTGTAAAGCGGCATAAACACAGCAGTGAAAAGCAGCGAAACCCCATTATAAAAATAGATTACTTAAAAAAAAACCCCAGAAAACAAAGACAGTGAAAGAGAGAGAAATTCTTCCAAAATCCGTTCAGGGGCTCTGATGCAACCTGGACTGACCATATCTAGACCCACAGCTGGATGAGACATGAGGCTGGACACTCTTGGGGCTGAGAGGATTGGTGAGCTTGGGTGAGCAAACGCAGACCCTTTAAAGTCCTACTGCGTGGTACCCATGCCGTGGGTCCCAAATCTCCAGGTTCAAGGGCATCTTCCGACATCGAAAACATGCGTGGGAAACCCAGAAGATGGTACACCGTGTGATCGGGAAAGGGTTCTCAAACGCACCTCATTTCTCCTCTCCTTGTGCTCGGGTTCGCCATTCCAGCCGCTCTACTAACCATCTCCCTACTTGGAGAATCAGCACCTTTAACCTCCTGTTTCGGACAGGTCGCAATTTGGCCTGAGGATGAACGGGAAGAGGGGGAACCAATGAGAGACTAGCTCTAGGTGTTGGGACAGGCACAGGTCACTCCATTTTCCCATCAGGAAGAAGAATGAGCCACAGGCTCAGCCTGCCCCCCGGAACCAGAATACGGCCTGAAGCAATCCTGCGCTTTGGCGGCCAGCTCCCAAAAAAGCGAGTTGACAAACGGAGCTCAGGGGCACTGCAACTCACAAACCTGCAGAGTTATAAATGATAACTCTCGTCCACAAATATATTGAGGGAAGGCAACGAGGAGGATTTGAAAGCAAGGCAGAATTGCAGGAAACAGGTGTCAGGAGGCAGACTCGACTCGCCTTGAAAGCACATGAAAAGCGGCACAGCGTTGACAATGATGCCCTTGGCCAAAAAGGGCGTATGCGTTTTTTCCTGAATATATTCAGGAAAAAACGCATACGCCCTTTTTGGCCAACCAGGCAAGCCGGAAAGGCAAATCAGCGCTACAAAGAAGTCTCGCTTGCCATCGGTCCAAAGGGCCATGCTGAAAAAAGTGTAAAAACCAGAAATGCAGGACAGGCCATGGAGACATGGGAGCCTTGCTACGCTGACGGGCGGGCTGTAAATTGCCAACAGCCACTCTGGAGAAGTGTACGGTGTGTCCTGAAACATGTAATAAGCACAGCTTAGAGAGCATAGGGCACTTCCACTCATGGGCGTATAAATCGGGAAACCTAAAAATCAACAAGACACAGGCACCCCAAAGTTTAGGGCTGCTCTGTTTCCAAGAACCTCCACTTCGCTACACCTTCAATATCCCAGGAAAGCGAAAAATGGATAAAGAAGTTGTGGTACTTAGGCACAATGGAATATCACTCAGCCATGAAATCAATGTCATAAGGCTAGTAGCAGCAGGATGAGTGGATTTAGGTACGATGACTCTCAGTGAAATAAGTCACAGAGAAAAAGACACTTATCCTAAGATATCACTTATAGAGGGAACGTCAAAATCGCTACACTTGAACGGAATTACAAAACAGAACAGAGTCACACATTTAGAAAACACACTATGGCTGCTTAACGGGAAAGGTGAGGTGGGGTGATGCATAAAACAAGGGTTTGAAATTAGCTCAGATACCGTTCCACAAGCCGAATATGTAATAGACAAGACCTACCCCCTGCTCAGTGAACTGGACTCAACAGCCCCTATTCACCGCCCAAGAATATATCTGACTAGTAAGAGTCTTAAAACCTAGGTATTGATCTCTCTCTGGAAGTGCATCAAGAGGGTGTAAAGCGGCATAAACACAGCAGTGAAAAGCAGCGAAACCCCATTATAAAAATAGATTACTTAAAAAAAAACCCCAGAAAACAAAGACATTGAAAGAGAGAGAAATTCTTCCAAAATCCGTTCAGGGGCTCTGATGCAACCTGGACTGACCATATCTAGACCCACAGCTGGATGAGACATGAGGCTGGACACTCTTGGGGCTGAGAGGATTGGTGAGCTTGGGTGAGCAAACGCAGACCCTTTAAAGTCCTACTGCGTGGTACCCATGCCGTGGGTCCCAAATCTCCAGGTTCAAGGGCATCTTCCGACATCGAAAACATGCGTGGGAAACCCAGAAGATGGTACACCGTGTGATCGGGAAAGGGTTCTCAAACGCACCTCATTTCTCCTCTCCTTGTGCTCGGGTTCGCCATTCCAGCCGCTCTACTAACCATCTCCCTACTTGGAGAATCAGCACCTTTAACCTCCTGTTTCGGACAGGTCGCAATTTGGCCTGAGGATGAACGGGAAGAGGGGGAACCAATGAGAGACTAGCTCTAGGTGTTGGGACAGGCACAGGTCACTCCATTTTCCCATCAGGAAGAAGAATGAGCCACAGGCTCAGCCTGCCCCCCGGAACCAGAATACGGCCTGAAGCAATCCTGCGCTTTGGCGGCCAGCTCCCAAAAAAGCGAGTTGACAAACGGAGCTCAGGGGCACTGCAACTCACAAACCTGCAGAGTTATAAATGATAACTCTCGTCCACAAATATATTGAGGGAAGGCAACGAGGAGGATTTGAAAGCAAGGCAGAATTGCAGGAAACAGGTGTCAGGAGGCAGACTCGACTCGCCTTGAAAGCACATGAAAAGCGGCACAGCGTTGACAATGATGCCCTTGGCCAAAAAGGGCGTATGCGTTTTTTCCTGAATATATTCAGGAAAAAACGCATACGCCCTTTTTGGCCAACCAGGCAAGCCGGAAAGGCAAATCAGCGCTACAAAGAAGTCTCGCTTGCCATCGGTCCAAAGGGCCATGCTGAAAAAAGTGTAAAAACCAGAAATGCAGGACAGGCCATGGAGACATGGGAGCCTTGCTACGCTGACGGGCGGGCTGTAAATTGCCAACAGCCACTCTGGAGAAGTGTACGGTGTGTCCTGAAACATGTAATAAGCACAGCTTAGAGAGCATAGGGCACTTCCACTCATGGGCGTATAAATCGGGAAACCTAAAAATCAACAAGACACAGGCACCCCAAAGTTTAGGGCTGCTCTGTTTCCAAGAACCTCCACTTCGCTACACCTTCAATATCCCAGGAAAGCGAAAAATGGATAAAGAAGTTGTGGTACTTAGGCACAATGGAATATCACTCAGCCATGAAATCAATGTCATAAGGCTAGTAGCAGCAGGATGAGTGGATTTAGGTACGATGACTCTCAGTGAAATAAGTCACAGAGAAAAAGACACTTATCCTAAGATATCACTTATAGAGGGAACGTCAAAATCGCTACACTTGAACGGAATTACAAAACAGAACAGAGTCACACATTTAGAAAACACACTATGGCTGCTTAACGGGAAAGGTGAGGTGGGGTGATGCATAAAACAAGGGTTTGAAATTAGCTCAGATACCGTTCCACAAGCCGAATATGTAATAGACAAGACCTACCCCCTGCTCAGTGAACTGGACTCAACAGCCCCTATTCACCGCCCAAGAATATATCTGACTAGTAAGAGTCTTAAAACCTAGGTATTGATCTCTCTCTGGAAGTGCATCAAGAGGGTGTAAAGCGGCATAAACACAGCAGTGAAAAGCAGCGAAACCCCATTATAAAAATAGATTACTTAAAAAAAAACCCCAGAAAACAAAGACATTGAAAGAGAGAGAAATTCTTCCAAAATCCGTTCAGGGGCTCTGATGCAACCTGGACTGACCATATCTAGACCCACAGCTGGATGAGACATGAGGCTGGACACTCTTGGGGCTGAGAGGATTGGTGAGCTTGGGTGAGCAAACGCAGACCCTTTAAAGTCCTACTGCGTGGTACCCATGCCGTGGGTCCCAAATCTCCAGGTTCAAGGGCATCTTCCGACATCGAAAACATGCGTGGGAAACCCAGAAGATGGTACACCGTGTGATCGGGAAAGGGTTCTCAAACGCACCTCATTTCTCCTCTCCTTGTGCTCGGGTTCGCCATTCCAGCCGCTCTACTAACCATCTCCCTACTTGGAGAATCAGCACCTTTAACCTCCTGTTTCGGACAGGTCGCAATTTGGCCTGAGGATGAACGGGAAGAGGGGGAACCAATGAGAGACTAGCTCTAGGTGTTGGGACAGGCACAGGTCACTCCATTTTCCCATCAGGAAGAAGAATGAGCCACAGGCTCAGCCTGCCCCCCGGAACCAGAATACGGCCTGAAGCAATCCTGCGCTTTGGCGGCCAGCTCCCAAAAAAGCGAGTTGACAAACGGAGCTCAGGGGCACTGCAACTCACAAACCTGCAGAGTTATAAATGATAACTCTCGTCCACAAATATATTGAGGGAAGGCAACGAGGAGGATTTGAAAGCAAGGCAGAATTGCAGGAAACAGGTGTCAGGAGGCAGACTCGACTCGCCTTGAAAGCACATGAAAAGCGGCACAGCGTTGACAATGATGCCCTTGGCCAAAAAGGGCGTATGCGTTTTTTCCTGAATATATTCAGGAAAAAACGCATACGCCCTTTTTGGCCAACCAGGCAAGCCGGAAAGGCAAATCAGCGCTACAAAGAAGTCTCGCTTGCCATCGGTCCAAAGGGCCATGCTGAAAAAAGTGTAAAAACCAGAAATGCAGGACAGGCCATGGAGACATGGGAGCCTTGCTACGCTGACGGGCGGGCTGTAAATTGCCAACAGCCACTCTGGAGAAGTGTACGGTGTGTCCTGAAACATGTAATAAGCACAGCTTAGAGAGCATAGGGCACTTCCACTCATGGGCGTATAAATCGGGAAACCTAAAAATCAACAAGACACAGGCACCCCAAAGTTTAGGGCTGCTCTGTTTCCAAGAACCTCCACTTCGCTACACCTTCAATATCCCAGGAAAGCGAAAAATGGATAAAGAAGTTGTGGTACTTAGGCACAATGGAATATCACTCAGCCATGAAATCAATGTCATAAGGCTAGTAGCAGCAGGATGAGTGGATTTAGGTACGATGACTCTCAGTGAAATAAGTCACAGAGAAAAAGACACTTATCCTAAGATATCACTTATAGAGGGAACGTCAAAATCGCTACACTTGAACGGAATTACAAAACAGAACAGAGTCACACATTTAGAAAACACACTATGGCTGCTTAACGGGAAAGGTGAGGTGGGGTGATGCATAAAACAAGGGTTTGAAATTAGCTCAGATACCGTTCCACAAGCCGAATATGTAATAGACAAGACCTACCCCCTGCTCAGTGAACTGGACTCAACAGCCCCTATTCACCGCCCAAGAATATATCTGACTAGTAAGAGTCTTAAAACCTAGGTATTGATCTCTCTCTGGAAGTGCATCAAGAGGGTGTAAAGCGGCATAAACACAGCAGTGAAAAGCAGCGAAACCCCATTATAAAAATAGATTACTTAAAAAAAAACCCCAGAAAACAAAGACAGTGAAAGAGAGAGAAATTCTTCCAAAATCCGTTCAGGGGCTCTGATGCAACCTGGACTGACCATATCTAGACCCACAGCTGGATGAGACATGAGGCTGGACACTCTTGGGGCTGAGAGGATTGGTGAGCTTGGGTGAGCAAACGCAGACCCTTTAAAGTCCTACTGCGTGGTACCCATGCCGTGGGTCCCAAATCTCCAGGTTCAAGGGCATCTTCCGACATCGAAAACATGCGTGGGAAACCCAGAAGATGGTACACCGTGTGATCGGGAAAGGGTTCTCAAACGCACCTCATTTCTCCTCTCCTTGTGCTCGGGTTCGCCATTCCAGCCGCTCTACTAACCATCTCCCTACTTGGAGAATCAGCACCTTTAACCTCCTGTTTCGGACAGGTCGCAATTTGGCCTGAGGATGAACGGGAAGAGGGGGAACCAATGAGAGACTAGCTCTAGGTGTTGGGACAGGCACAGGTCACTCCATTTTCCCATCAGGAAGAAGAATGAGCCACAGGCTCAGCCTGCCCCCCGGAACCAGAATACGGCCTGAAGCAATCCTGCGCTTTGGCGGCCAGCTCCCAAAAAAGCGAGTTGACAAACGGAGCTCAGGGGCACTGCAACTCACAAACCTGCAGAGTTATAAATGATAACTCTCGTCCACAAATATATTGAGGGAAGGCAACGAGGAGGATTTGAAAGCAAGGCAGAATTGCAGGAAACAGGTGTCAGGAGGCAGACTCGACTCGCCTTGAAAGCACATGAAAAGCGGCACAGCGTTGACAATGATGCCCTTGGCCAAAAAGGGCGTATGCGTTTTTTCCTGAATATATTCAGGAAAAAACGCATACGCCCTTTTTGGCCAACCAGGCAAGCCGGAAAGGCAAATCAGCGCTACAAAGAAGTCTCGCTTGCCATCGGTCCAAAGGGCCATGCTGAAAAAAGTGTAAAAACCAGAAATGCAGGACAGGCCATGGAGACATGGGAGCCTTGCTACGCTGACGGGCGGGCTGTAAATTGCCAACAGCCACTCTGGAGAAGTGTACGGTGTGTCCTGAAACATGTAATAAGCACAGCTTAGAGAGCATAGGGCACTTCCACTCATGGGCGTATAAATCGGGAAACCTAAAAATCAACAAGACACAGGCACCCCAAAGTTTAGGGCTGCTCTGTTTCCAAGAACCTCCACTTCGCTACACCTTCAATATCCCAGGAAAGCGAAAAATGGATAAAGAAGTTGTGGTACTTAGGCACAATGGAATATCACTCAGCCATGAAATCAATGTCATAAGGCTAGTAGCAGCAGGATGAGTGGATTTAGGTACGATGACTCTCAGTGAAATAAGTCACAGAGAAAAAGACACTTATCCTAAGATATCACTTATAGAGGGAACGTCAAAATCGCTACACTTGAACGGAATTACAAAACAGAACAGAGTCACACATTTAGAAAACACACTATGGCTGCTTAACGGGAAAGGTGAGGTGGGGTGATGCATAAAACAAGGGTTTGAAATTAGCTCAGATACCGTTCCACAAGCCGAATATGTAATAGACAAGACCTACCCCCTGCTCAGTGAACTGGACTCAACAGCCCCTATTCACCGCCCAAGAATATATCTGACTAGTAAGAGTCTTAAAACCTAGGTATTGATCTCTCTCTGGAAGTGCATCAAGAGGGTGTAAAGCGGCATAAACACAGCAGTGAAAAGCAGCGAAACCCCATTATAAAAATAGATTACTTAAAAAAAAACCCCAGAAAACAAAGACAGTGAAAGAGAGAGAAATTCTTCCAAAATCCGTTCAGGGGCTCTGATGCAACCTGGACTGACCATATCTAGACCCACAGCTGGATGAGACATGAGGCTGGACACTCTTGGGGCTGAGAGGATTGGTGAGCTTGGGTGAGCAAACGCAGACCCTTTAAAGTCCTACTGCGTGGTACCCATGCCGTGGGTCCCAAATCTCCAGGTTCAAGGGCATCTTCCGACATCGAAAACATGCGTGGGAAACCCAGAAGATGGTACACCGTGTGATCGGGAAAGGGTTCTCAAACGCACCTCATTTCTCCTCTCCTTGTGCTCGGGTTCGCCATTCCAGCCGCTCTACTAACCATCTCCCTACTTGGAGAATCAGCACCTTTAACCTCCTGTTTCGGACAGGTCGCAATTTGGCCTGAGGATGAACGGGAAGAGGGGGAACCAATGAGAGACTAGCTCTAGGTGTTGGGACAGGCACAGGTCACTCCATTTTCCCATCAGGAAGAAGAATGAGCCACAGGCTCAGCCTGCCCCCCGGAACCAGAATACGGCCTGAAGCAATCCTGCGCTTTGGCGGCCAGCTCCCAAAAAAGCGAGTTGACAAACGGAGCTCAGGGGCACTGCAACTCACAAACCTGCAGAGTTATAAATGATAACTCTCGTCCACAAATATATTGAGGGAAGGCAACGAGGAGGATTTGAAAGCAAGGCAGAATTGCAGGAAACAGGTGTCAGGAGGCAGACTCGACTCGCCTTGAAAGCACATGAAAAGCGGCACAGCGTTGACAATGATGCCCTTGGCCAAAAAGGGCGTATGCGTTTTTTCCTGAATATATTCAGGAAAAAACGCATACGCCCTTTTTGGCCAACCAGGCAAGCCGGAAAGGCAAATCAGCGCTACAAAGAAGTCTCGCTTGCCATCGGTCCAAAGGGCCATGCTGAAAAAAGTGTAAAAACCAGAAATGCAGGACAGGCCATGGAGACATGGGAGCCTTGCTACGCTGACGGGCGGGCTGTAAATTGCCAACAGCCACTCTGGAGAAGTGTACGGTGTGTCCTGAAACATGTAATAAGCACAGCTTAGAGAGCATAGGGCACTTCCACTCATGGGCGTATAAATCGGGAAACCTAAAAATCAACAAGACACAGGCACCCCAAAGTTTAGGGCTGCTCTGTTTCCAAGAACCTCCACTTCGCTACACCTTCAATATCCCAGGAAAGCGAAAACTGGATAAAGAAGTTGTGGTACTTAGGCACAATGGAATATCACTCAGCCATGAAATCAATGTCATAAGGCTAGTAGCAGCAGGATGAGTGGATTTAGGTACGATGACTCTCAGTGAAATAAGTCACAGAGAAAAAGACACTTATCCTAAGATATCACTTATAGAGGGAACGTCAAAATCGCTACACTTGAACGGAATTACAAAACAGAACAGAGTCACACATTTAGAAAACACACTATGGCTGCTTAACGGGAAAGGTGAGGTGGGGTGATGCATAAAACAAGGGTTTGAAATTAGCTCAGATACCGTTCCACAAGCCGAATATGTAATAGACAAGACCTACCCCCTGCTCAGTGAACTGGACTCAACAGCCCCTATTCACCGCCCAAGAATATATCTGACTAGTAAGAGTCTTAAAACCTAGGTATTGATCTCTCTCTGGAAGTGCATCAAGAGGGTGTAAAGCGGCATAAACACAGCAGTGAAAAGCAGCGAAACCCCATTATAAAAATAGATTACTTAAAAAAAACCCCCAGAAAACAAAGACAGTGAAAGAGAGAGAAATTCTTCCAAAATCCGTTCAGGGGCTCTGATGCAACCTGGACTGACCATATCTAGACCCACAGCTGGATGAGACATGAGGCTGGACACTCTTGGGGCTGAGAGGATTGGTGAGCTTGGGTGAGCAAACGCAGACCCTTTAAAGTCCTACTGCGTGGTACCCATGCCGTGGGTCCCAAATCTCCAGGTTCAAGGGCATCTTCCGACATCGAAAACATGCGTGGGAAACCCAGAAGATGGTACGCCGTGTGATCGGGAAAGGGTTCTCAAACGCACCTGATGTCTCCTCTCCTTGTGCTCGGGTTCGCCATTCCAGCCGCTCTACTAACCATCTCCCTACTTGGAGAATCAGCACCTTTAACCTCCTGTTTCGGACAGGTCGCAATTTGGCCTGAGGATGAACGGGAAGAGGGGGAACCAATGAGAGACTAGCTCTAGGTGTTGGGACAGGCACAGGTCACTCCATTTTCCCATCAGGAAGAAGAATGAGCCACAGGCTCAGCCTGCCCCCCGGAACCAGAATACGGCCTGAAGCAATCCTGCGCTTTGGCGGCCAGCTCCCAAAAAAGCGAGTTGACAAACGGAGCTCAGGGGCACTGCAACTCACAAACCTGCAGAGTTATAAATGATAACTCTCGTCCACAAATATATTGAGGGAAGGCAACGAGGAGGATTTGAAAGCAAGGCAGAATTGCAGGAAACAGGTGTCAGGAGGCAGACTCGACTCGCCTTGAAAGCACATGAAAAGCGGCACAGCGTTGACAATGATGCCCTTGGCCAAAAAGGGCGTATGCGTTTTTTCCTGAATATATTCAGGAAAAAACGCATACGCCCTTTTTGGCCAACCAGGCAAGCCGGAAAGGCAAATCAGCGCTACAAAGAAGTCTCGCTTGCCATCGGTCCAAAGGGCCATGCTGAAAAAAGTGTAAAAACCAGAAATGCAGGACAGGCCATGGAGACATGGGAGCCTTGCTACGCTGACGGGCGGGCTGTAAATCGCCAACAGCCACTCTGGAGAAGTGTACGGTGTGTCCTGAAACATGTAATAAGCACAGCTTAGAGAGCATAGGGCACTTCCACTCATGGGCGTATAAATCGGGAAACCTAAAAATCAACAAGACACAGGCACCCCAAAGTTTAGGGCTGCTCTGTTTCCAAGAACCTCCACTTCGCTACACCTTCAATATCCCAGGAAAGCGAAAAATGGATAAAGAAGTTGTGGTACTTAGGCACAATGGAATATCACTCAGCCATGAAATCAATGTCATAAGGCTAGTAGCAGCAGGATGAGTGGATTTAGGTACGATGACTCTCAGTGAAATAAGTCACAGAGAAAAAGACACTTATCCTAAGATATCACTTATAGAGGGAACGTCAAAATCGCTACACTTGAACGGAATTACAAAACAGAACAGAGTCACACATTTAGAAAACACACTATGGCTGCTTAACGGGAAAGGTGAGGTGGGGTGATGCATAAAACAAGGGTTTGAAATTAGCTCAGATACCGTTCCACAAGCCGAATATGTAATAGACAAGACCTACCCCCTGCTCAGTGAACTGGACTCAACAGCCCCTATTCACCGCCCAAGAATATATCTGACTAGTAAGAGTCTTAAAACCTAGGTATTGATCTCTCTCTGGAAGTGCATCAAGAGGGTGTAAAGCGGCATAAACACAGCAGTGAAAAGCAGCGAAACCCCATTATAAAAATAGATTACTTAAAAAAAACCCCCAGAAAACAAAGACAGTGAAAGAGAGAGAAATTCTTCCAAAATCCGTTCAGGGGCTCTGATGCAACCTGGACTGACCATATCTAGACCCACAGCTGGATGAGACATGAGGCTGGACACTCTTGGGGCTGAGAGGATTGGTGAGCTTGGGTGAGCAAACGCAGACCCTTTAAAGTCCTACTGCGTGGTACCCATGCCGTGGGTCCCAAATCTCCAGGTTCAAGGGCATCTTCCGACATCGAAAACATGCGTGGGAAACCCAGAAGATGGTACGCCGTGTGATCGGGAAAGGGTTCTCAAACGCACCTGATGTCTCCTCTCCTTGTGCTCGGGTTCGCCATTCCAGCCGCTCTACTAACCATCTCCCTACTTGGAGAATCAGCACCTTTAACCTCCTGTTTCGGACAGGTCGCAATTTGGCCTGAGGATGAACGGGAAGAGGGGGAACCAATGAGAGACTAGCTCTAGGTGTTGGGACAGGCACAGGTCACTCCATTTTCCCATCAGGAAGAAGAATGAGCCACAGGCTCAGCCTGCCCCCCGGAACCAGAATACGGCCTGAAGCAATCCTGCGCTTTGGCGGCCAGCTCCCAAAAAAGCGAGTTGACAAACGGAGCTCAGGGGCACTGCAACTCACAAACCTGCAGAGTTATAAATGATAACTCTCGTCCACAAATATATTGAGGGAAGGCAACGAGGAGGATTTGAAAGCAAGGCAGAATTGCAGGAAACAGGTGTCAGGAGGCAGACTCGACTCGCCTTGAAAGCACATGAAAAGCGGCACAGCGTTGACAATGATGCCCTTGGCCAAAAAGGGCGTATGCGTTTTTTCCTGAATATATTCAGGAAAAAACGCATACGCCCTTTTTGGCCAACCAGGCAAGCCGGAAAGGCAAATCAGCGCTACAAAGAAGTCTCGCTTGCCATCGGTCCAAAGGGCCATGCTGAAAAAAGTGTAAAAACCAGAAATGCAGGACAGGCCATGGAGACATGGGAGCCTTGCTACGCTGACGGGCGGGCTGTAAATCGCCAACAGCCACTCTGGAGAAGTGTACGGTGTGTCCTGAAACATGTAATAAGCACAGCTTAGAGAGCATAGGGCACTTCCACTCATGGGCGTATAAATCGGGAAACCTAAAAATCAACAAGACACAGGCACCCCAAAGTTTAGGGCTGCTCTGTTTCCAAGAACCTCCACTTCGCTACACCTTCAATATCCCAGGAAAGCGAAAAATGGATAAAGAAGTTGTGGTACTTAGGCACAATGGAATATCACTCAGCCATGAAATCAATGTCATAAGGCTAGTAGCAGCAGGATGAGTGGATTTAGGTACGATGACTCTCAGTGAAATAAGTCACAGAGAAAAAGACACTTATCCTAAGATATCACTTATAGAGGGAACGTCAAAATCGCTACACTTGAACGGAATTACAAAACAGAACAGAGTCACACATTTAGAAAACACACTATGGCTGCTTAACGGGAAAGGTGAGGTGGGGTGATGCATAAAACAAGGGTTTGAAATTAGCTCAGATACCGTTCCACAAGCCGAATATGTAATAGACAAGACCTACCCCCTGCTCAGTGAACTGGACTCAACAGCCCCTATTCACCGCCCAAGAATATATCTGACTAGTAAGAGTCTTAAAACCTAGGTATTGATCTCTCTCTGGAAGTGCATCAAGAGGGTGTAAAGCGGCATAAACACAGCAGTGAAAAGCAGCGAAACCCCATTATAAAAATAGATTACTTAAAAAAAAACCCCAGAAAACAAAGACAGTGAAAGAGAGAGAAATTCTTCCAAAATCCGTTCAGGGGCTCTGATGCAACCTGGACTGACCATATCTAGACCCACAGCTGGATGAGACATGAGGCTGGACACTCTTGGGGCTGAGAGGATTGGTGAGCTTGGGTGAGCAAACGCAGACCCTTTAAAGTCCTACTGCGTGGTACCCATGCCGTGGGTCCCAAATCTCCAGGTTCAAGGGCATCTTCCGACATCGAAAACATGCGTGGGAAACCCAGAAGATGGTACGCCGTGTGATCGGGAAAGGGTTCTCAAACGCACCTGATGTCTCCTCTCCTTGTGCTCGGGTTCGCCATTCCAGCCGCTCTACTAACCATCTCCCTACTTGGAGAATCAGCACCTTTAACCTCCTGTTTCGGACAGGTCGCAATTTGGCCTGAGGATGAACGGGAAGAGGGGGAACCAATGAGAGACTAGCTCTAGGTGTTGGGACAGGCACAGGTCACTCTATTTTCCCATCAGGAAGAAGAATGAGCCACAGGCTCAGCCTGCCCCCCGGAACCAGAATACGGCCTGAAGCAATCCTGCGCTTTGGCGGCCAGCTCCCAAAAAAGCGAGTTGACAAACGGAGCTCAGGGGCACTGCAACTCACAAACCTGCAGAGTTATAAATGATAACTCTCGTCCACAAATATATTGAGGGAAGGCAACGAGGAGGATTTGAAAGCAAGGCAGAATTGCAGGAAACAGGTGTCAGGAGGCAGACTCGACTCGCCTTGAAAGCACATGAAAAGCGGCACAGCGTTGACAATGATGCCCTTGGCCAAAAAGGGCGTATGCGTTTTTTCCTGAATATATTCAGGAAAAAACGCATACGCCCTTTTTGGCCAACCAGGCAAGCCGGAAAGGCAAATCAGCGCTACAAAGAAGTCTCGCTTGCCATCGGTCCAAAGGGCCATGCTGAAAAAAGTGTAAAAACCAGAAATGCAGGACAGGCCATGGAGACATGGGAGCCTTGCTACGCTGACGGGCGGGCTGTAAATCGCCAACAGCCACTCTGGAGAAGTGTACGGTGTGTCCTGAAACATGTAATAAGCACAGCTTAGAGAGCATAGGGCACTTCCACTCATGGGCGTATAAATCGGGAAACCTAAAAATCAACAAGACACAGGCACCCCAAAGTTTAGGGCTGCTCTGTTTCCAAGAACCTCCACTTCGCTACACCTTCAATATCCCAGGAAAGCGAAAAATGGATAAAGAAGTTGTGGTACTTAGGCACAATGGAATATCACTCAGCCATGAAATCAATGTCATAAGGCTAGTAGCAGCAGGATGAGTGGATTTAGGTACGATGACTCTCAGTGAAATAAGTCACAGAGAAAAAGACACTTATCCTAAGATATCACTTATAGAGGGAACGTCAAAATCGCTACACTTGAACGGAATTACAAAACAGAACAGAGTCACACATTTAGAAAACACACTATGGCTGCTTAACGGGAAAGGTGAGGTGGGGTGATGCATAAAACAAGGGTTTGAAATTAGCTCAGATACCGTTCCACAAGCCGAATATGTAATAGACAAGACCTACCCCCTGCTCAGTGAACTGGACTCAACAGCCCCTATTCACCGCCCAAGAATATATCTGACTAGTAAGAGTCTTAAAACCTAGGTATTGATCTCTCTCTGGAAGTGCATCAAGAGGGTGTAAAGCGGCATAAACACAGCAGTGAAAAGCAGCGAAACCCCATTATAAAAATAGATTACTTAAAAAAAAACCCCAGAAAACAAAGACAGTGAAAGAGAGAGAAATTCTTCCAAAATCCGTTCAGGGGCTCTGATGCAACCTGGACTGACCATATCTAGACCCACAGCTGGATGAGACATGAGGCTGGACACTCTTGGGGCTGAGAGGATTGGTGAGCTTGGGTGAGCAAACGCAGACCCTTTAAAGTCCTACTGCGTGGTACCCATGCCGTGGGTCCCAAATCTCCAGGTTCAAGGGCATCTTCCGACATCGAAAACATGCGTGGGAAACCCAGAAGATGGTACACCGTGTGATCGGGAAAGGGTTCTCAAACGCACCTCATTTCTCCTCTCCTTGTGCTCGGGTTCGCCATTCCAGCCGCTCTACTAACCATCTCCCTACTTGGAGAATCAGCACCTTTAACCTCCTGTTTCGGACAGGTCGCAATTTGGCCTGAGGATGAACGGGAAGAGGGGGAACCAATGAGAGACTAGCTCTAGGTGTTGGGACAGGCACAGGTCACTCCATTTTCCCATCAGGAAGAAGAATGAGCCACAGGCTCAGCCTGCCCCCCGGAACCAGAATACGGCCTGAAGCAATCCTGCGCTTTGGCGGCCAGCTCCCAAAAAAGCGAGTTGACAAACGGAGCTCAGGGGCACTGCAACTCACAAACCTGCAGAGTTATAAATGATAACTCTCGTCCACAAATATATTGAGGGAAGGCAACGAGGAGGATTTGAAAGCAAGGCAGAATTGCAGGAAACAGGTGTCAGGAGGCAGACTCGACTCGCCTTGAAAGCACATGAAAAGCGGCACAGCGTTGACAATGATGCCCTTGGCCAAAAAGGGCGTATGCGTTTTTTCCTGAATATATTCAGGAAAAAACGCATACGCCCTTTTTGGCCAACCAGGCAAGCCGGAAAGGCAAATCAGCGCTACAAAGAAGTCTCGCTTGCCATCGGTCCAAAGGGCCATGCTGAAAAAAGTGTAAAAACCAGAAATGCAGGACAGGCCATGGAGACATGGGAGCCTTGCTACGCTGACGGGCGGGCTGTAAATTGCCAACAGCCACTCTGGAGAAGTGTACGGTGTGTCCTGAAACATGTAATAAGCACAGCTTAGAGAGCATAGGGCACTTCCACTCATGGGCGTATAAATCGGGAAACCTAAAAATCAACAAGACACAGGCACCCCAAAGTTTAGGGCTGCTCTGTTTCCAAGAACCTCCACTTCGCTACACCTTCAATATCCCAGGAAAGCGAAAAATGGATAAAGAAGTTGTGGTACTTAGGCACAATGGAATATCACTCAGCCATGAAATCAATGTCATAAGGCTAGTAGCAGCAGGATGAGTGGATTTAGGTACGATGACTCTCAGTGAAATAAGTCACAGAGAAAAAGACACTTATCCTAAGATATCACTTATAGAGGGAACGTCAAAATCGCTACACTTGAACGGAATTACAAAACAGAACAGAGTCACACATTTAGAAAACACACTATGGCTGCTTAACGGGAAAGGTGAGGTGGGGTGATGCATAAAACAAGGGTTTGAAATTAGCTCAGATACCGTTCCACAAGCCGAATATGTAATAGACAAGACCTACCCCCTGCTCAGTGAACTGGACTCAACAGCCCCTATTCACCGCCCAAGAATATATCTGACTAGTAAGAGTCTTAAAACCTAGGTATTGATCTCTCTCTGGAAGTGCATCAAGAGGGTGTAAAGCGGCATAAACACAGCAGTGAAAAGCAGCGAAACCCCATTATAAAAATAGATTACTTAAAAAAAAACCCCAGAAAACAAAGACAGTGAAAGAGAGAGAAATTCTTCCAAAATCCGTTCAGGGGCTCTGATGCAACCTGGACTGACCATATCTAGACCCACAGCTGGATGAGACATGAGGCTGGACACTCTTGGGGCTGAGAGGATTGGTGAGCTTGGGTGAGCAAACGCAGACCCTTTAAAGTCCTACTGCGTGGTACCCATGCCGTGGGTCCCAAATCTCCAGGTTCAAGGGCATCTTCCGACATCGAAAACATGCGTGGGAAACCCAGAAGATGGTACACCGTGTGATCGGGAAAGGGTTCTCAAACGCACCTCATTTCTCCTCTCCTTGTGCTCGGGTTCGCCATTCCAGCCGCTCTACTAACCATCTCCCTACTTGGAGAATCAGCACCTTTAACCTCCTGTTTCGGACAGGTCGCAATTTGGCCTGAGGATGAACGGGAAGAGGGGGAACCAATGAGAGACTAGCTCTAGGTGTTGGGACAGGCACAGGTCACTCCATTTTCCCATCAGGAAGAAGAATGAGCCACAGGCTCAGCCTGCCCCCCGGAACCAGAATACGGCCTGAAGCAATCCTGCGCTTTGGCGGCCAGCTCCCAAAAAAGCGAGTTGACAAAGGGAGCTCAGGGGCACTGCAACTCACAGACCTGCAGAGTTATAAATGATAACTCTCGTCCACAAATATATTGAGGGAAGGCAACGAGGAGGATTTGAAAGCAAGGCAGAATTGCAGGAAACAGGTGTCAGGAGGCAGACTCGACTCGCCTTGAAAGCACATGAAAAGCGGCACAGCGTTGACAATGATGCCCTTGGCCAAAAAGGGCGTATGCGTTTTTTCCTGAATATATTCAGGAAAAAACGCATACGCCCTTTTTGGCCAACCAGGCAAGCCGGAAAGGCAAATCAGCGCTACAAAGAAGTCTCGCTTGCCATCGGTCCAAAGGGCCATGCTGAAAAAAGTGTAAAAACCAGAAATGCAGGACAGGCCATGGAGACATGGGAGCCTTGCTACGCTGACGGGCGGGCTGTAAATTGCCAACAGCCACTCTGGAGAAGTGTACGGTGTGTCCTGAAACATGTAATAAGCACAGCTTAGAGAGCATAGGGCACTTCCACTCATGGGCGTATAAATCGGGAAACCTAAAAATCAACAAGACACAGGCACCCCAAAGTTTAGGGCTGCTCTGTTTCCAAGAACCTCCACTTCGCTACACCTTCAATATCCCAGGAAAGCGAAAAATGGATAAAGAAGTTGTGGTACTTAGGCACAATGGAATATCACTCAGCCATGAAATCAATGTCATAAGGCTAGTAGCAGCAGGATGAGTGGATTTAGGTACGATGACTCTCAGTGAAATAAGTCACAGAGAAAAGGACACTTATCCTAAGATATCACTTATAGAGGGAACGTCAAAATCGCTACACTTGAACGGAATTACAAAACAGAACAGAGTCACACATTTAGAAAACACACTATGGCTGCTTAACGGGAAAGGTGAGGTGGGGTGATGCATAAAACAAGGGTTTGAAATTAGCTCAGATACCGTTCCACAAGCCGAATATGTAATAGACAAGACCTACCCCCTGCTCAGTGAACTGGACTCAACAGCCCCTATTCACCGCCCAAGAATATATCTGACTAGTAAGAGTCTTAAAACCTAGGTATTGATCTCTCTCTGGAAGTGCATCAAGAGGGTGTAAAGCGGCATAAACACAGCAGTGAAAAGCAGCGAAACCCCATTATAAAAATAGATTACTTAAAAAAAAACCCCAGAAAACAAAGACAGTGAAAGAGAGAGAAATTCTTCCAAAATCCGTTCAGGGGCTCTGATGCAACCTGGACTGACCATATCTAGACCCACAGCTGGATGAGACATGAGGCTGGACACTCTTGGGGCTGAGAGGATTGGTGAGCTTGGGTGAGCAAACGCAGACCCTTTAAAGTCCTACTGCGTGGTACCCATGCCGTGGGTCCCAAATCTCCAGGTTCAAGGGCATCTTCCGACATCGAAAACATGCGTGGGAAACCCAGAAGATGGTACACCGTGTGATCGGGAAAGGGTTCTCAAACGCACCTCATTTCTCCTCTCCTTGTGCTCGGGTTCGCCATTCCAGCCGCTCTACTAACCATCTCCCTACTTGGAGAATCAGCACCTTTAACCTCCTGTTTCGGACAGGTCGCAATTTGGCCTGAGGATGAACGGGAAGAGGGGGAACCAATGAGAGACTAGCTCTAGGTGTTGGGACAGGCACAGGTCACTCCATTTTCCCATCAGGAAGAAGAATGAGCCACAGGCTCAGCCTGCCCCCCGGAACCAGAATACGGCCTGAAGCAATCCTGCGCTTTGGCGGCCAGCTCCCAAAAAAGCGAGTTGACAAACGGAGCTCAGGGGCACTGCAACTCACAAACCTGCAGAGTTATAAATGATAACTCTCGTCCACAAATATATTGAGGGAAGGCAACGAGGAGGATTTGAAAGCAAGGCAGAATTGCAGGAAACAGGTTTCAGGAGGCAGACTCGACTCGCCTTGAAAGCACATGAAAAGCGGCACAGCGTTGACAATGATGCCCTTGGCCAAAAAGGGCGTATGCGTTTTTTCCTGAATATATTCAGGAAAAAACGCATACGCCCTTTTTGGCCAACCAGGCAAGCCGGAAAGGCAAATCAGCGCTACAAAGAAGTCTCGCTTGCCATCGGTCCAAAGGGCCATGCTGAAAAAAGTGTAAAAACCAGAAATGCAGGACAGGCCATGGAGACATGGGAGCCTTGCTACGCTGACGGGCAGGCTGTAAATTGCCAACAGCCACTCTGGAGAAGTGTACGGTGTGTCCTGATACATGTAATAAGCACAGCTTAGAGAGCATAGGGCACTTCCACTCATGGGCGTATAAATCGGGAAACCTAAAAATCAACAAGACACAGGCACCCCAAAGTTTAGGGCTGCTCTGTTTCCAAGAACCTCCACTTCGCTACACCTTCAATATCCCAGGAAAGCGAAAAATGGATAAAGAAGTTGTGGTACTTAGGCACAATGGAATATCACTCAGCCATGAAATCAATGTCATAAGGCTAGTAGCAGCAGGATGAGTGGATTTAGGTACGATGACTCTCAGTGAAATAAGTCACAGAGAAAAGGACACTTATCCTAAGATATCACTTATAGAGGGAACGTCAAAATCGCTACACTTGAACGGAATTACAAAACAGAACAGAGTCACACATTTAGAAAACACACTATGGCTGCTTAACGGGAAAGGTGAGGTGGGGTGATGCATAAAACAAGGGTTTGAAATTAGCTCAGATACCGTTCCACAAGCCGAATATGTAATAGACAAGACCTACCCCCTGCTCAGTGAACTGGACTCAACAGCCCCTATTCACCGCCCAAGAATATATCTGACTAGTAAGAGTCTTAAAACCTAGGTATTGATCTCTCTCTGGAAGTGCATCAAGAGGGTGTAAAGCGGCATAAACACAGCAGTGAAAAGCAGCGAAACCCCATTATAAAAATAGATTACTTAAAAAAAAACCCCAGAAAACAAAGACAGTGAAAGAGAGAGAAATTCTTCCAAAATCCGTTCAGGGGCTCTGATGCAACCTGGATTGACCATATCTAGACCCACAGCTGGATGAGACATGAGGCTGGACACTCTTGGGGCTGAGAGGATTGGTGAGCTTGGGTGAGCAAACGCAGACCCTTTAAAGTCCTACTGCGTGGTACCCATGCCGTGGGTCCCAAATCTCCAGGTTCAAGGGCATCTTCCGACATCGAAAACATGCGTGGGAAACCCAGAAGATGGTACACCGTGTGATCGGGAAAGGGTTCTCAAACGCACCTCATTTCTCCTCTCCTTGTGCTCGGGTTCGCCATTCCAGCCGCTCTACTAACCATCTCCCTACTTGGAGAATCAGCACCTTTAACCTCCTGTTTCGGACAGGTCGCAATTTGGCCTGAGGATGAACGGGAAGAGGGGGAACCAATGAGAGACTAGCTCTAGGTGTTGGGACAGGCACAGGTCACTCTATTTTCCCATCAGGAAGAAGAATGAGCCACAGGCTCAGCCTGCCCCCCGGAACCAGAATACGGCCTGAAGCAATCCTGCGCTTTGGCGGCCAGCTCCCAAAAAAGCGAGTTGACAAAGGGAGCTCAGGGGCACTGCAACTCACAAACCTGCAGAGTTATAAATGATAACTCTCGTCCACAAATATATTGAGGGAAGGCAACGAGGAGGATTTGAAAGCAAGGCAGAATTGCAGGAAACAGGTGTCAGGAGGCAGACTCGACTCGCCTTGAAAGCACATGAAAAGCGGCACAGCGTTGACAATGATGCCCTTGGCCACAAAGGGCGTATGCGTTTTTTCCTGAATATATTCAGGAAAAAACGCATACGCCCTTTTTGGCCAACCAGGCAAGCCGGAAAGGCAAATCAGCGCTACAAAGAAGTCTCGCTTGCCATCGGTCCAAAGGGCCATGCTGAAAAAAGTGTAAAAACCAGAAATGCAGGACAGGCCATGGAGACATGGGAGCCTTGCTACGCTGACGGGCGGGCTGTAAATTGCCAACAGCCACTCTGGAGAAGTGTACGGTGTGTCCTGAAACATGTAATAAGCACAGCTTAGAGAGCATAGGGCACTTCCACTCATGGGCGTATAAATCGGGAAACCTAAAAATCAACAAGACACAGGCACCCCAAAGTTTAGGGCTGCTCTGTTTCCAAGAACCTCCACTTCGCTACACCTTCAATATCCCAGGAAAGCGCAAAATGGATAAAGAAGTTGTGGTACTTAGGCACAATGGAATATCACTCAGCCATGAAATCAATGTCATAAGGCTAGTAGCAGCAGGATGAGTGGATTTAGGTACGATGACTCTCAGTGAAATAAGTCACAGAGAAAAGGACACTTATCCTAAGATATCACTTATAGAGGGAACGTCAAAATCGCTACACTTGAACGGAATTACAAAACAGAACAGAGTCACACATTTAGAAAACACACTATGGCTGCTTAACGGGAAAGGTGAGGTGGGGTGATGCATAAAACAAGGGTTTGAAATTAGCTCAGATACCGTTCCACAAGCCGAATATGTAATAGACAAGACCTACCCCCTGCTCAGTGAACTGGACTCAACAGCCCCTATTCACCGCCCAAGAATATATCTGACTAGTAAGAGTCTTAAAACCTAGGTATTGATCTCTCTCTGGAAGTGCATCAAGAGGGTGTAAAGCGGCATAAACACAGCAGTGAAAAGCAGCGAAACCCCATTATAAAAATAGATTACTTAAAAAAAAACCCCAGAAAACAAAGACAGTGAAAGAGAGAGAAATTCTTCCAAAATCCGTTCAGGGGCTCTGATGCAACCTGGATTGACCATATCTAGACCCACAGCTGGATGAGACATGAGGCTGGACACTCTTGGGGCTGAGAGGATTGGTGAGCTTGGGTGAGCAAACGCAGACCCTTTAAAGTCCTACTGCGTGGTACCCATGCCGTGGGTCCCAAATCTCCAGGTTCAAGGGCATCTTCCGACATCGAAAACATGCGTGGGAAACCCAGAAGATGGTACACCGTGTGATCGGGAAAGGGTTCTCAAACGCACCTCATTTCTCCTCTCCTTGTGCTCGGGTTCGCCATTCCAGCCGCTCTACTAACCATCTCCCTACTTGGAGAATCAGCACCTTTAACCTCCTGTTTCGGACAGGTCGCAATTTGGCCTGAGGATGAACGGGAAGAGGGGGAACCAATGAGAGACTAGCTCTAGGTGTTGGGACAGGCACAGGTCACTCTATTTTCCCATCAGGAAGAAGAATGAGCCACAGGCTCAGCCTGCCCCCCGGAACCAGAATACGGCCTGAAGCAATCCTGCGCTTTGGCGGCCAGCTCCCAAAAAAGCGAGTTGACAAAGGGAGCTCAGGGGCACTGCAACTCACAAACCTGCAGAGTTATAAATGATAACTCTCGTCCACAAATATATTGAGGGAAGGCAACGAGGAGGATTTGAAAGCAAGGCAGAATTGCAGGAAACAGGTGTCAGGAGGCAGACTCGACTCGCCTTGAAAGCACATGAAAAGCGGCACAGCGTTGACAATGATGCCCTTGGCCACAAAGGGCGTATGCGTTTTTTCCTGAATATATTCAGGAAAAAACGCATACGCCCTTTTTGGCCAACCAGGCAAGCCGGAAAGGCAAATCAGCGCTACAAAGAAGTCTCGCTTGCCATCGGTCCAAAGGGCCATGCTGAAAAAAGTGTAAAAACCAGAAATGCAGGACAGGCCATGGAGACATGGGAGCCTTGCTACGCTGACGGGCGGGCTGTAAATTGCCAACAGCCACTCTGGAGAAGTGTACGGTGTGTCCTGAAACATGTAATAAGCACAGCTTAGAGAGCATAGGGCACTTCCACTCATGGGCGTATAAATCGGGAAACCTAAAAATCAACAAGACACAGGCACCCCAAAGTTTAGGGCTGCTCTGTTTCCAAGAACCTCCACTTCGCTACACCTTCAATATCCCAGGAAAGCGAAAAATGGATAAAGAAGTTGTGGTACTTAGGCACAATGGAATATCACTCAGCCATGAAATCAATGTCATAAGGCTAGTAGCAGCAGGATGAGTGGATTTAGGTACGATGACTCTCAGTGAAATAAGTCACAGAGAAAAAGACACTTATCCTAAGATATCACTTATAGAGGGAACGTCAAAATCGCTACACTTGAACGGAATTACAAAACAGAACAGAGTCACACATTTAGAAAACACACTATGGCTGCTTAACGGGAAAGGTGAGGTGGGGTGATGCATAAAACAAGGGTTTGAAATTAGCTCAGACACCGTTCCACAAGCCGAATATGTAATAGACAAGACCTACCCCCTGCTCAGTGAACTGGACTCAACAGCCCCTATTCACCGCCCAAGAATATATCTGACTAGTAAGAGTCTTAAAACCTAGGTATTGATCTCTCTCTGGAAGTGCATCAAGAGGGTGTAAAGCGGCATAAACACAGCAGTGAAAAGCAGCGAAACCCCATTATAAAAATAGATTACTTAAAAAAAAACCCCAGAAAACAAAGACAGTGAAAGAGAGAGAAATTCTTCCAAAATCCGTTCAGGGGCTCTGATGCAACCTGGATTGACCATATCTAGACCCACAGCTGGATGAGACATGAGGCTGGACACTCTTGGGGCTGAGAGGATTGGTGAGCTTGGGTGAGCAAACGCAGACCCTTTAAAGTCCTACTGCGTGGTACCCATGCCGTGGGTCCCAAATCTCCAGGTTCAAGGGCATCTTCCGACATCGAAAACATGCGTGGGAAACCCAGAAGATGGTACACCGTGTGATCGGGAAAGGGTTCTCAAACGCACCTCATTTCTCCTCTCCTTGTGCTCGGGTTCGCCATTCCAGCCGCTCTACTAACCATCTCCCTACTTGGAGAATCAGCACCTTTAACCTCCTGTTTCGGACAGGTCGCAATTTGGCCTGAGGATGAACGGGAAGAGGGGGAACCAATGAGAGACTAGCTCTAGGTGTTGGGACAGGCACAGGTCACTCTATTTTCCCATCAGGAAGAAGAATGAGCCACAGGCTCAGCCTGCCCCCCGGAACCAGAATACGGCCTGAAGCAATCCTGCGCTTTGGCGGCCAGCTCCCAAAAAAGCGAGTTGACAAAGGGAGCTCAGGGGCACTGCAACTCACAGACCTGCAGAGTTATAAATGATAACTCTCGTCCACAAATATATTGAGGGAAGGCAACGAGGAGGATTTGAAAGCAAGGCAGAATTGCAGGAAACAGGTGTCAGGAGGCAGACTCGACTCGCCTTGAAAGCACATGAAAAGCGGCACAGCGTTGACAATGATGCCCTTGGCCAAAAAGGGCGTATGCGTTTTTTCCTGAATATATTCAGGAAAAAACGCATACGCCCTTTTTGGCCAACCAGGCAAGCCGGAAAGGCAAATCAGCGCTACAAAGAAGTCTCGCTTGCCATCGGTCCAAAGGGCCATGCTGAAAAAAGTGTAAAAACCAGAAATGCAGGACAGGCCATGGAGACATGGGAGCCTTGCTACGCTGACGGGCGGGCTGTAAATTGCCAACAGCCACTCTGGAGAAGTGTACGGTGTGTCCTGAAACATGTAATAAGCACAGCTTAGAGAGCATAGGGCACTTCCACTCATGGGCGTATAAATCGGGAAACCTAAAAATCAACAAGACACAGGCACCCCAAAGTTTAGGGCTGCTGTTTCCAAGAACCTCCACTTCGCTACACCTTCAATATCCCAGGAAAGCGAAAAATGGATAAAGAAGTTGTGGTACTTAGGCACAATGGAATATCACTCAGCCATGAAATCAATGTCATAAGGCTAGTAGCAGCAGGATGAGTGGATTTAGGTACGATGACTCTCAGTGAAATAAGTCACAGAGAAAAGGACACTTATCCTAAGATATCACTTATAGAGGGAACGTCAAAATCGCTACACTTGAACGGAATTACAAAACAGAACAGAGTCACACATTTAGAAAACACACTATGGCTGCTTAACGGGAAAGGTGAGGTGGGGTGATGCATAAAACAAGGGTTTGAAATTAGCTCAGACACCGTTCCACAAGCCGAATATGTAATAGACAAGACCTACCCCCTGCTCAGTGAACTGGACTCAACAGCCCCTATTCACCGCCCAAGAATATATCTGACTAGTAAGAGTCTTAAAACCTAGGTATTGATCTCTCTCTGGAAGTGCATCAAGAGGGTGTAAAGCGGCATAAACACAGCAGTGAAAAGCAGCGAAACCCCATTATAAAAATAGATTACTTAAAAAAAAACCCCAGAAAACAAAGACAGTGAAAGAGAGAGAAATTCTTCCAAAATCCGTTCAGGGGCTCTGATGCAACCTGGATTGACCATATCTAGACCCACAGCTGGATGAGACATGAGGCTGGACACTCTTGGGGCTGAGAGGATTGGTGAGCTTGGGTGAGCAAACGCAGACCCTTTAAAGTCCTACTGCGTGGTACCCATGCCGTGGGTCCCAAATCTCCAGGTTCAAGGGCATCTTCCGACATCGAAAACATGCGTGGGAAACCCAGAAGATGGTACACCGTGTGATCGGGAAAGGGTTCTCAAACGCACCTCATTTCTCCTCTCCTTGTGCTCGGGTTCGCCATTCCAGCCGCTCTACTAACCATCTCCCTACTTGGAGAATCAGCACCTTTAACCTCCTGTTTCGGACAGGTCGCAATTTGGCCTGAGGATGAACGGGAAGAGGGGGAACCAATGAGAGACTAGCTCTAGGTGTTGGGACAGGCACAGGTCACTCTATTTTCCCATCAGGAAGAAGAATGAGCCACAGGCTCAGCCTGCCCCCCGGAACCAGAATACGGCCTGAAGCAATCCTGCGCTTTGGCGGCCAGCTCCCAAAAAAGCGAGTTGACAAACGGAGCTCAGGGGCACTGCAACTCACAAACCTGCAGAGTTATAAATGATAACTCTCGTCCACAAATATATTGAGGGAAGGCAACGAGGAGGATTTGAAAGCAAGGCAGAATTGCAGGAAACAGGTGTCAGGAGGCAGACTCGACTCGCCTTGAAAGCACATGAAAAGCGGCACAGCGTTGACAATGATGCCCTTGGCCAAAAAGGGCGTATGCGTTTTTTCCTGAATATATTCAGGAAAAAACGCATACGCCCTTTTTGGCCAACCAGGCAAGCCGGAAAGGCAAATCAGCGCTACAAAGAAGTCTCGCTTGCCATCGGTCCAAAGGGCCATGCTGAAAAAAGTGTAAAAACCAGAAATGCAGGACAGGCCATGGAGACATGGGAGCCTTGCTACGCTGACGGGCGGGCTGTAAATTGCCAACAGCCACTCTGGAGAAGTGTACGGTGTGTCCTGAAACATGTAATAAGCACAGCTTAGAGAGCATAGGGCACTTCCACTCATGGGCGTATAAATCGGGAAACCTAAAAATCAACAAGACACAGGCACCCCAAAGTTTAGGGCTGCTCTGTTTCCAAGAACCTCCACTTCGCTACACCTTCAATATCCCAGGAAAGCGAAAAATGGATAAAGAAGTTGTGGTACTTAGGCACAATGGAATATCACTCAGCCATGAAATCAATGTCATAAGGCTAGTAGCAGCAGGATGAGTGGATTTAGGTACGATGACTCTCAGTGAAATAAGTCACAGAGAAAAAGACACTTATCCTAAGATATCACTTATAGAGGGAACGTCAAAATCGCTACACTTGAACGGAATTACAAAACAGAACAGAGTCACACATTTAGAAAACACACTATGGCTGCTTAACGGGAAAGGTGAGGTGGGGTGATGCATAAAACAAGGGTTTGAAATTAGCTCAGATACCGTTCCACAAGCCGAATATGTAATAGACAAGACCTACCCCCTGCTCAGTGAACTGGACTCAACAGCCCCTATTCACCGCCCAAGAATATATCTGACTAGTAAGAGTCTTAAAACCTAGGTATTGATCTCTCTCTGGAAGTGCATCAAGAGGGTGTAAAGCGGCATAAACACAGCAGTGAAAAGCAGCGAAACCCCATTATAAAAATAGATTACTTTAAAAAAAACCCCAGAAAACAAAGACAGTGAAAGAGAGAGAAATTCTTCCAAAATCCGTTCAGGGGCTCTGATGCAACCTGGATTGACCATATCTAGACCCACAGCTGGATGAGACATGAGGCTGGACACTCTTGGGGCTGAGAGGATTGGTGAGCTTGGGTGAGCAAACGCAGACCCTTTAAAGTCCTACTGCGTGGTACCCATGCCGTGGGTCCCAAATCTCCAGGTTCAAGGGCATCTTCCGACATCGAAAACATGCGTGGGAAACCCAGAAGATGGTACACCGTGTGATCGGGAAAGGGTTCTCAAACGCACCTCATTTCTCCTCTCCTTGTGCTCGGGTTCGCCATTCCAGCCGCTCTACTAACCATCTCCCTACTTGGAGAATCAGCACCTTTAACCTCCTGTTTCGGACAGGTCGCAATTTGGCCTGAGGATGAACGGGAAGAGGGGGAACCAATGAGAGACTAGCTCTAGGTGTTGGGACAGGCACAGGTCACTCTATTTTCCCATCAGGAAGAAGAATGAGCCACAGGCTCAGCCTGCCCCCCGGAACCAGAATACGGCCTGAAGCAATCCTGCGCTTTGGCGGCCAGCTCCCAAAAAAGCGAGTTGACAAAGGGAGCTCAGGGGCACTGCAACTCACAAACCTGCAGAGTTATAAATGATAACTCTCGTCCACAAATATATTGAGGGAAGGCAACGAGGAGGATTTGAAAGCAAGGCAGAATTGCAGGAAACAGGTGTCAGGAGGCAGACTCGACTCGCCTTGAAAGCACATGAAAAGCGGCACAGCGTTGACAATGATGCCCTTGGCCAAAAAGGGCGTATGCGTTTTTTCCTGAATATATTCAGGAAAAAACGCATACGCCCTTTTTGGCCAACCAGGCAAGCCGGAAAGGCAAATCAGCGCTACAAAGAAGTCTCGCTTGCCATCGGTCCAAAGGGCCATGCTGAAAAAAGTGTAAAAACCAGAAATGCAGGACAGGCCATGGAGACATGGGAGCCTTGCTACGCTGACGGGCGGGCTGTAAATTGCCAACAGCCACTCTGGAGAAGTGTACGGTGTGTCCTGAAACATGTAATAAGCACAGCTTAGAGAGCATAGGGCACTTCCACTCATGGGCGTATAAATCGGGAAACCTAAAAATCAACAAGACACAGGCACCCCAAAGTTTAGGGCTGCTCTGTTTCCAAGAACCTCCACTTCGCTACACCTTCAATATCCCAGGAAAGCGAAAAATGGATAAAGAAGTTGTGGTACTTAGGCACAATGGAATATCACTCAGCCATGAAATCAATGTCATAAGGCTAGTAGCAGCAGGATGAGTGGATTTAGGTACGATGACTCTCAGTGAAATAAGTCACAGAGAAAAAGACACTTATCCTAAGATATCACTTATAGAGGGAACGTCAAAATCGCTACACTTGAACGGAATTACAAAACAGAACAGAGTCACACATTTAGAAAACACACTATGGCTGCTTAACGGGAAAGGTGAGGTGGGGTGATGCATAAAACAAGGGTTTGAAATTAGCTCAGATACCGTTCCACAAGCCGAATATGTAATAGACAAGACCTACCCCCTGCTCAGTGAACTGGACTCAACAGCCCCTATTCACCGCCCAAGAATATATCTGACTAGTAAGAGTCTTAAAACCTAGGTATTGATCTCTCTCTGGAAGTGCATCAAGAGGGTGTAAAGCGGCATAAACACAGCAGTGAAAAGCAGCGAAACCCCATTATAAAAATAGATTACTTAAAAAAAAACCCCAGAAAACAAAGACAGTGAAAGAGAGAGAAATTCTTCCAAAATCCGTTCAGGGGCTCTGATGCAACCTGGATTGACCATATCTAGACCCACAGCTGGATGAGACATGAGGCTGGACACTCTTGGGGCTGAGAGGATTGGTGAGCTTGGGTGAGCAAACGCAGACCCTTTAAAGTCCTACTGCGTGGTACCCATGCCGTGGGTCCCAAATCTCCAGGTTCAAGGGCATCTTCCGACATCGAAAACATGCGTGGGAAACCCAGAAGATGGTACACCGTGTGATCGGGAAAGGGTTCTCAAACGCACCTCATTTCTCCTCTCCTTGTGCTCGGGTTCGCCATTCCAGCCGCTCTACTAACCATCTCCCTACTTGGAGAATCAGCACCTTTAACCTCCTGTTTCGGACAGGTCGCAATTTGGCCTGAGGATGAACGGGAAGAGGGGGAACCAATGAGAGACTAGCTCTAGGTGTTGGGACAGGCACAGGTCACTCTATTTTCCCATCAGGAAGAAGAATGAGCCACAGGCTCAGCCTGCCCCCCGGAACCAGAATACGGCCTGAAGCAATCCTGCGCTTTGGCGGCCAGCTCCCAAAAAAGCGAGTTGACAAACGGAGCTCAGGGGCACTGCAACTCACAAACCTGCAGAGTTATAAATGATAACTCTCGTCCACAAATATATTGAGGGAAGGCAACGAGGAGGATTTGAAAGCAAGGCAGAATTGCAGGAAACAGGTGTCAGGAGGCAGACTCGACTCGCCTTGAAAGCACATGAAAAGCGGCACAGCGTTGACAATGATGCCCTTGGCCAAAAAGGGCGTATGCGTTTTTTCCTGAATATATTCAGGAAAAAACGCATACGCCCTTTTTGGCCAACCAGGCAAGCCGGAAAGGCAAATCAGCGCTACAAAGAAGTCTCGCTTGCCATCGGTCCAAAGGGCCATGCTGAAAAAAGTGTAAAAACCAGAAATGCAGGACAGGCCATGGAGACATGGGAGCCTTGCTACGCTGACGGGCGGGCTGTAAATTGCCAACAGCCACTCTGGAGAAGTGTACGGTGTGTCCTGAAACATGTAATAAGCACAGCTTAGAGAGCATAGGGCACTTCCACTCATGGGCGTATAAATCGGGAAACCTAAAAATCAACAAGACACAGGCACCCCAAAGTTTAGGGCTGCTCTGTTTCCAAGAACCTCCACTTCGCTACACCTTCAATATCCCAGGAAAGCGAAAAATGGATAAAGAAGTTGTGGTACTTAGGCACAATGGAATATCACTCAGCCATGAAATCAATGTCATAAGGCTAGTAGCAGCAGGATGAGTGGATTTAGGTACGATGACTCTCAGTGAAATAAGTCACAGAGAAAAAGACACTTATCCTAAGATATCACTTATAGAGGGAACGTCAAAATCGCTACACTTGAACGGAATTACAAAACAGAACAGAGTCACACATTTAGAAAACACACTATGGCTGCTTAACGGGAAAGGTGAGGTGGGGTGATGCATAAAACAAGGGTTTGAAATTAGCTCAGATACCGTTCCACAAGCCGAATATGTAATAGACAAGACCTACCCCCTGCTCAGTGAACTGGACTCAACAGCCCCTATTCACCGCCCAAGAATATATCTGACTAGTAAGAGTCTTAAAACCTAGGTATTGATCTCTCTCTGGAAGTGCATCAAGAGGGTGTAAAGCGGCATAAACACAGCAGTGAAAAGCAGCGAAACCCCATTATAAAAATAGATTACTTAAAAAAAAACCCCAGAAAACAAAGACAGTGAAAGAGAGAGAAATTCTTCCAAAATCCGTTCAGGGGCTCTGATGCAACCTGGATTGACCATATCTAGACCCACAGCTGGATGAGACATGAGGCTGGACACTCTTGGGGCTGAGAGGATTGGTGAGCTTGGGTGAGCAAACGCAGACCCTTTAAAGTCCTACTGCGTGGTACCCATGCCGTGGGTCCCAAATCTCCAGGTTCAAGGGCATCTTCCGACATCGAAAACATGCGTGGGAAACCCAGAAGATGGTACACCGTGTGATCGGGAAAGGGTTCTCAAACGCACCTCATTTCTCCTCTCCTTGTGCTCGGGTTCGCCATTCCAGCCGCTCTACTAACCATCTCCCTACTTGGAGAATCAGCACCTTTAACCTCCTGTTTCGGACAGGTCGCAATTTGGCCTGAGGATGAACGGGAAGAGGGGGAACCAATGAGAGACTAGCTCTAGGTGTTGGGACAGGCACAGGTCACTCTATTTTCCCATCAGGAAGAAGAATGAGCCACAGGCTCAGCCTGCCCCCCGGAACCAGAATACGGCCTGAAGCAATCCTGCGCTTTGGCGGCCAGCTCCCAAAAAAGCGAGTTGACAAAGGGAGCTCAGGGGCACTGCAACTCACAAACCTGCAGAGTTATAAATGATAACTCTCGTCCACAAATATATTGAGGGAAGGCAACGAGGAGGATTTGAAAGCAAGGCAGAATTGCAGGAAACAGGTGTCAGGAGGCAGACTCGACTCGCCTTGAAAGCACATGAAAAGCGGCACAGCGTTGACAATGATGCCCTTGGCCAAAAAGGGCGTATGCGTTTTTTCCTGAATATATTCAGGAAAAAACGCATACGCCCTTTTTGGCCAACCAGGCAAGCCGGAAAGGCAAATCAGCGCTACAAAGAAGTCTCGCTTGCCATCGGTCCAAAGGGCCATGCTGAAAAAAGTGTAAAAACCAGAAATGCAGGACAGGCCATGGAGACATGGGAGCCTTGCTACGCTGACGGGCGGGCTGTAAATTGCCAACAGCCACTCTGGAGAAGTGTACGGTGTGTCCTGAAACATGTAATAAGCACAGCTTAGAGAGCATAGGGCACTTCCACTCATGGGCGTATAAATCGGGAAACCTAAAAATCAACAAGACACAGGCACCCCAAAGTTTAGGGCTGCTCTGTTTCCAAGAACCTCCACTTCGCTACACCTTCAATATCCCAGGAAAGCGAAAAATGGATAAAGAAGTTGTGGTACTTAGGCACAATGGAATATCACTCAGCCATGAAATCAATGTCATAAGGCTAGTAGCAGCAGGATGAGTGGATTTAGGTACGATGACTCTCAGTGAAATAAGTCACAGAGAAAAAGACACTTATCCTAAGATATCACTTATAGAGGGAACGTCAAAATCGCTACACTTGAACGGAATTACAAAACAGAACAGAGTCACACATTTAGAAAACACACTATGGCTGCTTAACGGGAAAGGTGAGGTGGGGTGATGCATAAAACAAGGGTTTGAAATTAGCTCAGATACCGTTCCACAAGCCGAATATGTAATAGACAAGACCTACCCCCTGCTCAGTGAACTGGACTCAACAGCCCCTATTCACCGCCCAAGAATATATCTGACTAGTAAGAGTCTTAAAACCTAGGTATTGATCTCTCTCTGGAAGTGCATCAAGAGGGTGTAAAGCGGCATAAACACAGCAGTGAAAAGCAGCGAAACCCCATTATAAAAATAGATTACTGAAAAAAAAAACCCCAGAAAACAAAGACAGTGAAAGAGAGAGAAATTCTTCCAAAATCCGTTCAGGGGCTCTGATGCAACCTGGATTGACCATATCTAGACCCACAGCTGGATGAGACATGAGGCTGGACACTCTTGGGGCTGAGAGGATTGGTGAGCTTGGGTGAGCAAACGCAGACCCTTTAAAGTCCTACTGCGTGGTACCCATGCCGTGGGTCCCAAATCTCCAGGTTCAAGGGCATCTTCCGACATCGAAAACATGCGTGGGAAACCCAGAAGATGGTACACCGTGTGATCGGGAAAGGGTTCTCAAACGCACCTCATTTCTCCTCTCCTTGTGCTCGGGTTCGCCATTCCAGCCGCTCTACTAACCATCTCCCTACTTGGAGAATCAGCACCTTTAACCTCCTGTTTCGGACAGGTCGCAATTTGGCCTGAGGATGAACGGGAAGAGGGGGAACCAATGAGAGACTAGCTCTAGGTGTTGGGACAGGCACAGGTCACTCTATTTTCCCATCAGGAAGAAGAATGAGCCACAGGCTCAGCCTGCCCCCCGGAACCAGAATACGGCCTGAAGCAATCCTGCGCTTTGGCGGCCAGCTCCCAAAAAAGCGAGTTGACAAAGGGAGCTCAGGGGCACTGCAACTCACAAACCTGCAGAGTTATAAATGATAACTCTCGTCCACAAATATATTGAGGGAAGGCAACGAGGAGGATTTGAAAGCAAGGCAGAATTGCAGGAAACAGGTGTCAGGAGGCAGACTCGACTCGCCTTGAAAGCACATGAAAAGCGGCACAGCGTTGACAATGATGCCCTTGGCCAAAAAGGGCGTATGCGTTTTTTCCTGAATATATTCAGGAAAAAACGCATACGCCCTTTTTGGCCAACCAGGCAAGCCGGAAAGGCAAATCAGCGCTACAAAGAAGTCTCGCTTGCCATCGGTCCAAAGGGCCATGCTGAAAAAAGTGTAAAAACCAGAAATGCAGGACAGGCCATGGAGACATGGGAGCCTTGCTACGCTGACGGGCGGGCTGTAAATTGCCAACAGCCACTCTGGAGAAGTGTACGGTGTGTCCTGAAACATGTAATAAGCACAGCTTAGAGAGCATAGGGCACTTCCACTCATGGGCGTATAAATCGGGAAACCTAAAAATCAACAAGACACAGGCACCCCAAAGTTTAGGGCTGCTCTGTTTCCAAGAACCTCCACTTCGCTACACCTTCAATATCCCAGGAAAGCGAAAAATGGATAAAGAAGTTGTGGTACTTAGGCACAATGGAATATCACTCAGCCATGAAATCAATGTCATAAGGCTAGTAGCAGCAGGATGAGTGGATTTAGGTACGATGACTCTCAGTGAAATAAGTCACAGAGAAAAAGACACTTATCCTAAGATATCACTTATAGAGGGAACGTCAAAATCGCTACACTTGAACGGAATTACAAAACAGAACAGAGTCACACATTTAGAAAACACACTATGGCTGCTTAACGGGAAAGGTGAGGTGGGGTGATGCATAAAACAAGGGTTTGAAATTAGCTCAGATACCGTTCCACAAGCCGAATATGTAATAGACAAGACCTACCCCCTGCTCAGTGAACTGGACTCAACAGCCCCTATTCACCGCCCAAGAATATATCTGACTAGTAAGAGTCTTAAAACCTAGGTATTGATCTCTCTCTGGAAGTGCATCAAGAGGGTGTAAAGCGGCATAAACACAGCAGTGAAAAGCAGCGAAACCCCATTATAAAAATAGATTACTGAAAAAAAAAACCCCAGAAAACAAAGACAGTGAAAGAGAGAGAAATTCTTCCAAAGTCCGTTCAGGGGCTCTGATGCAACCTGGATTGACCATATCTAGACCCACAGCTGGATGAGACATGAGGCTGGACACTCTTGGGGCTGAGAGGATTGGTGAGCTTGGGTGAGCAAACGCAGACCCTTTAAAGTCCTACTGCGTGGTACCCATGCCGTGGGTCCCAAATCTCCAGGTTCAAGGGCATCTTCCGACATCGAAAACATGCGTGGGAAACCCAGAAGATGGTACACCGTGTGATCGGGAAAGGGTTCTCAAACGCACCTCATTTCTCCTCTCCTTGTGCTCGGGTTCGCCATTCCAGCCGCTCTACTAACCATCTCCCTACTTGGAGAATCAGCACCTTTAACCTCCTGTTTCGGACAGGTCGCAATTTGTCCTGAGGATGAACGGGAAGAGGGGGAACCAATGAGAGACTAGCTCTAGGTGTTGGGACAGGCACAGGTCACTCTATTTTCCCATCAGGAAGAAGAATGAGCCACAGGCTCAGCCTGCCCCCCGGAACCAGAATACGGCCTGAAGCAATCCTGCGCTTTGGCGGCCAGCTCCCAAAAAAGCGAGTTGACAAACGGAGCTCAGGGGCACTGCAACTCACAAACCTGCAGAGTTATAAATGATAACTCTCGTCCACAAATATATTGAGGGAAGGCAACGAGGAGGATTTGAAAGCAAGGCAGAATTGCAGGAAACAGGTGTCAGGAGGCAGACTCGACTCGCCTTGAAAGCACATGAAAAGCGGCACAGCGTTGACAATGATGCCCTTGGCCAAAAAGGGCGTATGCGTTTTTTCCTGAATATATTCAGGAAAAAACGCATACGCCCTTTTTGGCCAACCAGGCAAGCCGGAAAGGCAAATCAGCGCTACAAAGAAGTCTCGCTTGCCATCGGTCCAAAGGGCCATGCTGAAAAAAGTGTAAAAACCAGAAATGCAGGACAGGCCATGGAGACATGGGAGCCTTGCTACGCTGACGGGCGGGCTGTAAATTGCCAACAGCCACTCTGGAGAAGTGTACGGTGTGTCCTGAAACATGTAATAAGCACAGCTTAGAGAGCATAGGGCACTTCCACTCATGGGCGTATAAATCGGGAAACCTAAAAATCAACAAGACACAGGCACCCCAAAGTTTAGGGCTGCTCTGTTTCCAAGAACCTCCACTTCGCTACACCTTCAATATCCCAGGAAAGCGAAAAATGGATAAAGAAGTTGTGGTACTTAGGCACAATGGAATATCACTCAGCCATGAAATCAATGTCATAAGGCTAGTAGCAGCAGGATGAGTGGATTTAGGTACGATGACTCTCAGTGAAATAAGTCACAGAGAAAAAGACACTTATCCTAAGATATCACTTATAGAGGGAACGTCAAAATCGCTACACTTGAACGGAATTACAAAACAGAACAGAGTCACACATTTAGAAAACACACTATGGCTGCTTAACGGGAAAGGTGAGGTGGGGTGATGCATAAAACAAGGGTTTGAAATTAGCTCAGATACCGTTCCACAAGCCGAATATGTAATAGACAAGACCTACCCCCTGCTCAGTGAACTGGACTCAACAGCCCCTATTCACCGCCCAAGAATATATCTGACTAGTAAGAGTCTTAAAACCTAGGTATTGATCTCTCTCTGGAAGTGCATCAAGAGGGTGTAAAGCGGCATAAACACAGCAGTGAAAAGCAGCGAAACCCCATTATAAAAATAGATTACTGAAAAAAAAAACCCCAGAAAACAAAGACAGTGAAAGAGAGAGAAATTCTTCCAAAGTCCGTTCAGGGGCTCTGATGCAACCTGGATTGACCATATCTAGACCCACAGCTGGATGAGACATGAGGCTGGACACTCTTGGGGCTGAGAGGATTGGTGAGCTTGGGTGAGCAAACGCAGACCCTTTAAAGTCCTACTGCGTGGTACCCATGCCGTGGGTCCCAAATCTCCAGGTTCAAGGGCATCTTCCGACATCGAAAACATGCGTGGGAAACCCAGAAGATGGTACACCGTGTGATCGGGAAAGGGTTCTCAAACGCACCTCATTTCTCCTCTCCTTGTGCTCGGGTTCGCCATTCCAGCCGCTCTACTAACCATCTCCCTACTTGGAGAATCAGCACCTTTAACCTCCTGTTTCGGACAGGTCGCAATTTGGCCTGAGGATGAACGGGAAGAGGGGGAACCAATGAGAGACTAGCTCTAGGTGTTGGGACAGGCACAGGTCACTCTATTTTCCCATCAGGAAGAAGAATGAGCCACAGGCTCAGCCTGCCCCCCGGAACCAGAATACGGCCTGAAGCAATCCTGCGCTTTGGCGGCCAGCTCCCAAAAAAGCGAGTTGACAAACGGAGCTCAGGGGCACTGCAACTCACAAACCTGCAGAGTTATAAATGATAACTCTCGTCCACAAATATATTGAGGGAAGGCAACGAGGAGGATTTGAAAGCAAGGCAGAATTGCAGGAAACAGGTGTCAGGAGGCAGACTCGACTCGCCTTGAAAGCACATGAAAAGCGGCACAGCGTTGACAATGATGCCCTTGGCCAAAAAGGGCGTATGCGTTTTTTCCTGAATATATTCAGGAAAAAACGCATACGCCCTTTTTGGCCAACCAGGCAAGCCGGAAAGGCAAATCAGCGCTACAAAGAAGTCTCGCTTGCCATCGGTCCAAAGGGCCATGCTGAAAAAAGTGTAAAAACCAGAAATGCAGGACAGGCCATGGAGACATGGGAGCCTTGCTACGCTGACGGGCGGGCTGTAAATTGCCAACAGCCACTCTGGAGAAGTGTACGGTGTGTCCTGAAACATGTAATAAGCACAGCTTAGAGAGCATAGGGCACTTCCACTCATGGGCGTATAAATCGGGAAACCTAAAAATCAACAAGACACAGGCACCCCAAAGTTTAGGGCTGCTCTGTTTCCAAGAACCTCCACTTCGCTACACCTTCAATATCCCAGGAAAGCGAAAAATGGATAAAGAAGTTGTGGTACTTAGGCACAATGGAATATCACTCAGCCATGAAATCAATGTCATAAGGCTAGTAGCAGCAGGATGAGTGGATTTAGGTACGATGACTCTCAGTGAAATAAGTCACAGAGAAAAAGACACTTATCCTAAGATATCACTTATAGAGGGAACGTCAAAATCGCTACACTTGAACGGAATTACAAAACAGAACAGAGTCACACATTTAGAAAACACACTATGGCTGCTTAACGGGAAAGGTGAGGTGGGGTGATGCATAAAACAAGGGTTTGAAATTAGCTCAGATACCGTTCCACAAGCCGAATATGTAATAGACAAGACCTACCCCCTGCTCAGTGAACTGGACTCAACAGCCCCTATTCACCGCCCAAGAATATATCTGACTAGTAAGAGTCTTAAAACCTAGGTATTGATCTCTCTCTGGAAGTGCATCAAGAGGGTGTAAAGCGGCATAAACACAGCAGTGAAAAGCAGCGAAACCCCATTATAAAAATAGATTACTGAAAAAAAAAACCCCAGAAAACAAAGACAGTGAAAGAGAGAGAAATTCTTCCAAAATCCGTTCAGGGGCTCTGATGCAACCTGGATTGACCATATCTAGACCCACAGCTGGATGAGACATGAGGCTGGACACTCTTGGGGCTGAGAGGATTGGTGAGCTTGGGTGAGCAAACGCAGACCCTTTAAAGTCCTACTGCGTGGTACCCATGCCGTGGGTCCCAAATCTCCAGGTTCAAGGGCATCTTCCGACATCGAAAACATGCGTGGGAAACCCAGAAGATGGTACACCGTGTGATCGGGAAAGGGTTCTCAAACGCACCTCATGTCTCCTCTCCTTGTGCTCGGGTTCGCCATTCCAGCCGCTCTACTAACCATCTCCCTACTTGGAGAATCAGCACCTTTAACCTCCTGTTTCGGACAGGTCGCAATTTGGCCTGAGGATGAACGGGAAGAGGGGGAACCAATGAGAGACTAGCTCTAGGTGTTGGGACAGGCACAGGTCACTCTATTTTCCCATCAGGAAGAAGAATGAGCCACAGGCTCAGCCTGCCCCCCGGAACCAGAATACGGCCTGAAGCAATCCTGCGCTTTGGCGGCCAGCTCCCAAAAAAGCGAGTTGACAAACGGAGCTCAGGGGCACTGCAACTCACAGACCTGCAGAGTTATAAATGATAACTCTCGTCCACAAATATATTGAGGGAAGGCAACGAGGAGGATTTGAAAGCAAGGCAGAATTGCAGGAAACAGGTGTCAGGAGGCAGACTCGACTCGCCTTGAAAGCACATGAAAAGCGGCACAGCGTTGACAATGATGCCCTTGGCCAAAAAGGGCGTATGCGTTTTTTCCTGAATATATTCAGGAAAAAACGCATACGCCCTTTTTGGCCAACCAGGCAAGCCGGAAAGGCAAATCAGCGCTACAAAGAAGTCTCGCTTGCCATCGGTCCAAAGGGCCATGCTGAAAAAAGTGTAAAAACCAGAAATGCAGGACAGGCCATGGAGACATGGGAGCCTTGCTACGCTGACGGGCGGGCTGTAAATTGCCAACAGCCACTCTGGAGAAGTGTACGGTGTGTCCTGAAACATGTAATAAGCACAGCTTAGAGAGCATAGGGCACTTCCACTCATGGGCGTATAAATCGGGAAACCTAAAAATCAACAAGACACAGGCACCCCAAAGTTTAGGGCTGCTCTGTTTCCAAGAACCTCCACTTCGCTACACCTTCAAAATCCCAGGAAAGCGAAAAATGGATAAAGAAGTTGTGGTACTTAGGCACAATGGAATATCACTCAGCCATGAAATCAATGTCATAAGGCTAGTAGCAGCAGGATGAGTGGATTTAGGTACGATGACTCTCAGTGAAATAAGTCACAGAGAAAAAGACACTTATCCTAAGATATCACTTATAGAGGGAACGTCAAAATCGCTACACTTGAACGGAATTACAAAACAGAACAGAGTCACACATTTAGAAAACACACTATGGCTGCTTAACGGGAAAGGTGAGGTGGGGTGATGCATAAAACAAGGGTTTGAAATTAGCTCAGATACCGTTCCACAAGCCGAATATGTAATAGACAAGACCTACCCCCTGCTCAGTGAACTGGACTCAACAGCCCCTATTCACCGCCCAAGAATATATCTGACTAGTAAGAGTCTTAAAACCTAGGTATTGATCTCTCTCTGGAAGTGCATCAAGAGGGTGTAAAGCGGCATAAACACAGCAGTGAAAAGCAGCGAAACCCCATTATAAAAATAGATTACTGAAAAAAAAAACCCCAGAAAACAAAGACAGTGAAAGAGAGAGAAATTCTTCCAAAATCCGTTCAGGGGCTCTGATGCAACCTGGATTGACCATATCTAGACCCACAGCTGGATGAGACATGAGGCTGGACACTCTTGGGGCTGAGAGGATTGGTGAGCTTGGGTGAGCAAACGCAGACCCTTTAAAGTCCTACTGCGTGGTACCCATGCCGTGGGTCCCAAATCTCCAGGTTCAAGGGCATCTTCCGACATCGAAAACATGCGTGGGAAACCCAGAAGATGGTACACCGTGTGATCGGGAAAGGGTTCTCAAACGCACCTCATTTCTCCTCTCCTTGTGCTCGGGTTCGCCATTCCAGCCGCTCTACTAACCATCTCCCTACTTGGAGAATCAGCACCTTTAACCTCCTGTTTCGGACAGGTCGCAATTTGGCCTGAGGATGAACGGGAAGAGGGGGAACCAATGAGAGACTAGCTCTAGGTGTTGGGACAGGCACAGGTCACTCTATTTTCCCATCAGGAAGAAGAATGAGCCACAGGCTCAGCCTGCCCCCCGGAACCAGAATACGGCCTGAAGCAATCCTGCGCTTTGGCGGCCAGCTCCCAAAAAAGCGAGTTGACAAACGGAGCTCAGGGGCACTGCAACTCACAAACCTGCAGAGTTATAAATGATAACTCTCGTCCACAAATATATTGAGGGAAGGCAACGAGGAGGATTTGAAAGCAAGGCAGAATTGCAGGAAACAGGTGTCAGGAGGCAGACTCGACTCGCCTTGAAAGCACATGAAAAGCGGCACAGCGTTGACAATGATGCCCTTGGCCAAAAAGGGCGTATGCGTTTTTTCCTGAATATATTCAGGAAAAAACGCATACGCCCTTTTTGGCCAACCAGGCAAGCCGGAAAGGCAAATCAGCGCTACAAAGAAGTCTCGCTTGCCATCGGTCCAAAGGGCCATGCTGAAAAAAGTGTAAAAACCAGAAATGCAGGACAGGCCATGGAGACATGGGAGCCTTGCTACGCTGACGGGCGGGCTGTAAATTGCCAACAGCCACTCTGGAGAAGTGTACGGTGTGTCCTGAAACATGTAATAAGCACAGCTTAGAGAGCATAGGGCACTTCCACTCATGGGCGTATAAATCGGGAAACCTAAAAATCAACAAGACACAGGCACCCCAAAGTTTAGGGCTGCTCTGTTTCCAAGAACCTCCACTTCGCTACACCTTCAAAATCCCAGGAAAGCGAAAAATGGATAAAGAAGTTGTGGTACTTAGGCACAATGGAATATCACTCAGCCATGAAATCAATGTCATAAGGCTAGTAGCAGCAGGATGAGTGGATTTAGGTACGATGACTCTCAGTGAAATAAGTCACAGAGAAAAAGACACTTATCCTAAGATATCACTTATAGAGGGAACGTCAAAATCGCTACACTTGAACGGAATTACAAAACAGAACAGAGTCACACATTTAGAAAACACACTATGGCTGCTTAACGGGAAAGGTGAGGTGGGGTGATGCATAAAACAAGGGTTTGAAATTAGCTCAGATACCGTTCCACAAGCCGAATATGTAATAGACAAGACCTACCCCCTGCTCAGTGAACTGGACTCAACAGCCCCTATTCACCGCCCAAGAATATATCTGACTAGTAAGAGTCTTAAAACCTAGGTATTGATCTCTCTCTGGAAGTGCATCAAGAGGGTGTAAAGCGGCATAAACACAGCAGTGAAAAGCAGCGAAACCCCATTATAAAAATAGATTACTGAAAAAAAAAACCCCAGAAAACAAAGACAGTGAAAGAGAGAGAAATTCTTCCAAAATCCGTTCAGGGGCTCTGATGCAACCTGGATTGACCATATCTAGACCCACAGCTGGATGAGACATGAGGCTGGACACTCTTGGGGCTGAGAGGATTGGTGAGCTTGGGTGAGCAAACGCAGACCCTTTAAAGTCCTACTGCGTGGTACCCATGCCGTGGGTCCCAAATCTCCAGGTTCAAGGGCATCTTCCGACATCGAAAACATGCGTGGGAAACCCAGAAGATGGTACACCGTGTGATCGGGAAAGGGTTCTCAAACGCACCTCATGTCTCCTCTCCTTGTGCTCGGGTTCGCCATTCCAGCCGCTCTACTAACCATCTCCCTACTTGGAGAATCAGCACCTTTAACCTCCTGTTTCGGACAGGTCGCAATTTGGCCTGAGGATGAACGGGAAGAGGGGGAACCAATGAGAGACTAGCTCTAGGTGTTGGGACAGGCACAGGTCACTCTATTTTCCCATCAGGAAGAAGAATGAGCCACAGGCTCAGCCTGCCCCCCGGAACCAGAATACGGCCTGAAGCAATCCTGCGCTTTGGCGGCCAGCTCCCAAAAAAGCGAGTTGACAAACGGAGCTCAGGGGCACTGCAACTCACAAACCTGCAGAGTTATAAATGATAACTCTCGTCCACAAATATATTGAGGGAAGGCAACGAGGAGGATTTGAAAGCAAGGCAGAATTGCAGGAAACAGGTGTCAGGAGGCAGACTCGACTCGCCTTGAAAGCACATGAAAAGCGGCACAGCGTTGACAATGATGCCCTTGGCCAAAAAGGGCGTATGCGTTTTTTCCTGAATATATTCAGGAAAAAACGCATACGCCCTTTTTGGCCAACCAGGCAAGCCGGAAAGGCACATCAGCGCTACAAAGAAGTCTCGCTTGCCATCGGTCCAAAGGGCCATGCTGAAAAAAGTGTAAAAACCAGAAATGCAGGACAGGCCATGGAGACATGGGAGCCTTGCTACGCTGACGGGCGGGCTGTAAATTGCCAACAGCCACTCTGGAGAAGTGTACGGTGTGTCCTGAAACATGTAATAAGCACAGCTTAGAGAGCATAGGGCACTTCCACTCATGGGCGTATAAATCGGGAAACCTAAAAATCAACAAGACACAGGCACCCCAAAGTTTAGGGCTGCTCTGTTTCCAAGAACCTCCACTTCGCTACACCTTCAATATCCCAGGAAAGCGAAAAATGGATAAAGAAGTTGTGGTACTTAGGCACAATGGAATATCACTCAGCCATGAAATCAATGTCATAAGGCTAGTAGCAGCAGGATGAGTGGATTTAGGTACGATGACTCTCAGTGAAATAAGTCACAGAGAAAAAGACACTTATCCTAAGATATCACATATAGAGGGAACGTCAAAATCGCTACACTTGAACGGAATTACAAAACAGAACAGAGTCACACATTTAGAAAACACACTATGGCTGCTTAACGGGAAAGGTGAGGTGGGGTGATGCATAAAACAAGGGTTTGAAATTAGCTCAGATACCGTTCCACAAGCCGAATATGTAATAGACAAGACCTACCCCCTGCTCAGTGAACTGGACTCAACAGCCCCTATTCACCGCCCAAGAATATATCTGACTAGTAAGAGTCTTAAAACCTAGGTATTGATCTCTCTCTGGAAGTGCATCAAGAGGGTGTAAAGAGGCATAAACACAGCAGTGAAAAGCAGCGAAACCCCATTATAAAAATAGATTACTGAAAAAAAAAACCCCAGAAAACAAAGACAGTGAAAGAGAGAGAAATTCTTCCAAAGTCCGTTCAGGGGCTCTGATGCAACCTGGATTGACCATATCTAGACCCACAGCTGGATGAGACATGAGGCTGGACACTCTTGGGGCTGAGAGGATTGGTGAGCTTGGGTGAGCAAACGCAGACCCTTTAAAGTCCTACTGCGTGGTACCCATGCCGTGGGTCCCAAATCTCCAGGTTCAAGGGCATCTTCCGACATCGAAAACATGCGTGGGAAACCCAGAAGATGGTACACCGTGTGATCGGGAAAGGGTTCTCAAACGCACCTCATTTCTCCTCTCCTTGTGCTCGGGTTCGCCATTCCAGCCGCTCTACTAACCATCTCCCTACTTGGAGAATCAGCACCTTTAACCTCCTGTTTCGGACAGGTCGCAATTTGGCCTGAGGATGAACGGGAAGAGGGGGAACCAATGAGAGACTAGCTCTAGGTGTTGGGACAGGCACAGGTCACTCTATTTTCCCATCAGGAAGAAGAATGAGCCACAGGCTCAGCCTGCCCCCCGGAACCAGAATACGGCCTGAAGCAATCCTGCGCTTTGGCGGCCAGCTCCCAAAAAAGCGAGTTGACAAACGGAGCTCAGGGGCACTGCAACTCACAAACCTGCAGAGTTATAAATGATAACTCTCGTCCACAAATATATTGAGGGAAGGCAACGAGGAGGATTTGAAAGCAAGGCAGAATTGCAGGAAACAGGTGTCAGGAGGCAGACTCGACTCGCCTTGAAAGCACATGAAAAGCGGCACAGCGTTGACAATGATGCCCTTGGCCAAAAAGGGCGTATGCGTTTTTTCCTGAATATATTCAGGAAAAAACGCATACGCCCTTTTTGGCCAACCAGGCAAGCCGGAAAGGCAAATCAGCGCTACAAAGAAGTCTCGCTTGCCATCGGTCCAAAGGGCCATGCTGAAAAAAGTGTAAAAACCAGAAATGCAGGACAGGCCATGGAGACATGGGAGCCTTGCTACGCTGACGGGCGGGCTGTAAATTGCCAACAGCCACTCTGGAGAAGTGTACGGTGTGTCCTGAAACATGTAATAAGCACAGCTTAGAGAGCATAGGGCACTTCCACTCATGGGCGTATAAATCGGGAAACCTAAAAATCAACAAGACACAGGCACCCCAAAGTTTAGGGCTGCTCTGTTTCCAAGAACCTCCACTTCGCTACACCTTCAAAATCCCAGGAAAGCGAAAAATGGATAAAGAAGTTGTGGTACTTAGGCACAATGGAATATCACTCAGCCATGAAATCAATGTCATAAGGCTAGTAGCAGCAGGATGAGTGGATTTAGGTACGATGACTCTCAGTGAAATAAGTCACAGAGAAAAAGACACTTATCCTAAGATATCACTTATAGAGGGAACGTCAAAATCGCTACACTTGAACGGAATTACAAAACAGAACAGAGTCACACATTTAGAAAACACACTATGGCTGCTTAACGGGAAAGGTGAGGTGGGGTGATGCATAAAACAAGGGTTTGAAATTAGCTCAGATACCGTTCCACAAGCCGAATATGTAATAGACAAGACCTACCCCCTGCTCAGTGAACTGGACTCAACAGCCCCTATTCACCGCCCAAGAATATATCTGACTAGTAAGAGTCTTAAAACCTAGGTATTGATCTCTCTCTGGAAGTGCATCAAGAGGGTGTAAAGCGGCATAAACACAGCAGTGAAAAGCAGCGAAACCCCATTATAAAAATAGATTACTGAAAAAAAAAACCCCAGAAAACAAAGACAGTGAAAGAGAGAGAAATTCTTCCAAAATCCGTTCAGGGGCTCTGATGCAACCTGGATTGACCATATCTAGACCCACAGCTGGATGAGACATGAGGCTGGACACTCTTGGGGCTGAGAGGATTGGTGAGCTTGGGTGAGCAAACGCAGACCCTTTAAAGTCCTACTGCGTGGTACCCATGCCGTGGGTCCCAAATCTCCAGGTTCAAGGGCATCTTCCGACATCGAAAACATGCGTGGGAAACCCAGAAGATGGTACACCGTGTGATCGGGAAAGGGTTCTCAAACGCACCTCATTTCTCCTCTCCTTGTGCTCGGGTTCGCCATTCCAGCCGCTCTACTAACCATCTCCCTACTTGGAGAATCAGCACCTTTAACCTCCTGTTTCGGACAGGTCGCAATTTGGCCTGAGGATGAACGGGAAGAGGGGGAACCAATGAGAGACTAGCTCTAGGTGTTGGGACAGGCACAGGTCACTCTATTTTCCCATCAGGAAGAAGAATGAGCCACAGGCTCAGCCTGCCCCCCGGAACCAGAATACGGCCTGAAGCAATCCTGCGCTTTGGCGGCCAGCTCCCAAAAAAGCGAGTTGACAAACGGAGCTCAGGGGCACTGCAACTCACAAACCTGCAGAGTTATAAATGATAACTCTCGTCCACAAATATATTGAGGGAAGGCAACGAGGAGGATTTGAAAGCAAGGCAGAATTGCAGGAAACAGGTGTCAGGAGGCAGACTCGACTCGCCTTGAAAGCACATGAAAAGCGGCACAGCGTTGACAATGATGCCCTTGGCCAAAAAGGGCGTATGCGTTTTTTCCTGAATATATTCAGGAAAAAACGCATACGCCCTTTTTGGCCAACCAGGCAAGCCGGAAAGGCAAATCAGCGCTACAAAGAAGTCTCGCTTGCCATCGGTCCAAAGGGCCATGCTGAAAAAAGTGTAAAAACCAGAAATGCAGGACAGGCCATGGAGACATGGGAGCCTTGCTACGCTGACGGGCGGGCTGTAAATTGCCAACAGCCACTCTGGAGAAGTGTACGGTGTGTCCTGAAACATGTAATAAGCACAGCTTAGAGAGCATAGGGCACTTCCACTCATGGGCGTATAAATCGGGAAACCTAAAAATCAACAAGACACAGGCACCCCAAAGTTTAGGGCTGCTCTGTTTCCAAGAACCTCCACTTCGCTACACCTTCAATATCCCAGGAAAGCGAAAAATGGATAAAGAAGTTGTGGTACTTAGGCACAATGGAATATCACTCAGCCATGAAATCAATGTCATAAGGCTAGTAGCAGCAGGATGAGTGGATTTAGGTACGATGACTCTCAGTGAAATAAGTCACAGAGAAAAAGACACTTATCCTAAGATATCACTTATAGAGGGAACGTCAAAATCGCTACACTTGAACGGAATTACAAAACAGAACAGAGTCACACATTTAGAAAACACACTATGGCTGCTTAACGGGAAAGGTGAGGTGGGGTGATGCATAAAACAAGGGTTTGAAATTAGCTCAGATACCGTTCCACAAGCCGAATATGTAATAGACAAGACCTACCCCCTGCTCAGTGAACTGGACTCAACAGCCCCTATTCACCGCCCAAGAATATATCTGACTAGTAAGAGTCTTAAAACCTAGGTATTGATCTCTCTCTGGAAGTGCATCAAGAGGGTGTAAAGCGGCATAAACACAGCAGTGAAAAGCAGCTAAACCCCATTATAAAAATAGATTACTGAAAAAAAAAACCCCAGAAAACAAAGACAGTGAAAGAGAGAGAAATTCTTCCAAAATCCGTTCAGGGGCTCTGATGCAACCTGGATTGACCATATCTAGACCCACAGCTGGATGAGACATGAGGCTGGACACTCTTGGGGCTGAGAGGATTGGTGAGCTTGGGTGAGCAAACGCAGACCCTTTAAAGTCCTACTGCGTGGTACCCATGCCGTGGGTCCCAAATCTCCAGGTTCAAGGGCATCTTCCGACATCGAAAACATGCGTGGGAAACCCAGAAGATGGTACACCGTGTGATCGGGAAAGGGTTCTCAAACGCACCTCATTTCTCCTCTCCTTGTGCTCGGGTTCGCCATTCCAGCCGCTCTACTAACCATCTCCCTACTTGGAGAATCAGCACCTTTAACCTCCTGTTTCGGACAGGTCGCAATTTGGCCTGAGGATGAACGGGAAGAGGGGGAACCAATGAGAGACTAGCTCTAGGTGTTGGGACAGGCACAGGTCACTCTATTTTCCCATCAGGAAGAAGAATGAGCCACAGGCTCAGCCTGCCCCCCGGAACCAGAATACGGCCTGAAGCAATCCTGCGCTTTGGCGGCCAGCTCCCAAAAAAGCGAGTTGACAAACGGAGCTCAGGGGCACTGCAACTCACAGACCTGCAGAGTTATAAATGATAACTCTCGTCCACAAATATATTGAGGGAAGGCAACGAGGAGGATTTGAAAGCAAGGCAGAATTGCAGGAAACAGGTGTCAGGAGGCAGACTCGACTCGCCTTGAAAGCACATGAAAAGCGGCACAGCGTTGACAATGATGCCCTTGGCCAAAAAGGGCGTATGCGTTTTTTCCTGAATATATTCAGGAAAAAACGCATACGCCCTTTTTGGCCAACCAGGCAAGCCGGAAAGGCAAATCAGCGCTACAAAGAAGTCTCGCTTGCCATCGGTCCAAAGGGCCATGCTGAAAAAAGTGTAAAAACCAGAAATGCAGGACAGGCCATGGAGACATGGGAGCCTTGCTACGCTGACGGGCGGGCTGTAAATTGCCAACAGCCACTCTGGAGAAGTGTACGGTGTGTCCTGAAACATGTAATAAGCACAGCTTAGAGAGCATAGGGCACTTCCACTCATGGGCGTATAAATCGGGAAACCTAAAAATCAACAAGACACAGGCACCCCAAAGTTTAGGGCTGCTCTGTTTCCAAGAACCTCCACTTCGCTACACCTTCAATATCCCAGGAAAGCGAAAAATGGATAAAGAAGTTGTGGTACTTAGGCACAATGGAATATCACTCAGCCATGAAATCAATGTCATAAGGCTAGTAGCAGCAGGATGAGTGGATTTAGGTACGATGACTCTCAGTGAAATAAGTCACAGAGAAAAAGACACTTATCCTAAGATATCACTTATAGAGGGAACGTCAAAATCGCTACACTTGAACGGAATTACAAAACAGAACAGAGTCACACATTTAGAAAACACACTATGGCTGCTTAACGGGAAAGGTGAGGTGGGGTGATGCATAAAACAAGGGTTTGAAATTAGCTCAGATACCGTTCCACAAGCCGAATATGTAATAGACAAGACCTACCCCCTGCTCAGTGAACTGGACTCAACAGCCCCTATTCACCGCCCAAGAATATATCTGACTAGTAAGAGTCTTAAAACCTAGGTATTGATCTCTCTCTGGAAGTGCATCAAGAGGGTGTAAAGCGGCATAAACACAGCAGTGAAAAGCAGCGAAACCCCATTATAAAAATAGATTACTGAAAAAAAAAAACCCCAGAAAACAAAGACAGTGAAAGAGAGAGAAATTCTTCCAAAATCCATTCAGGGGCTCTGATGCAACCTGGATTGACCATATCTAGACCCACAGCTGGATGAGACATGAGGCTGGACACTCTTGGGGCTGAGAGGATTGGTGAGCTTGGGTGAGCAAACGCAGACCCTTTAAAGTCCTACTGCGTGGTACCCATGCCGTGGGTCCCAAATCTCCAGGTTCAAGGGCATCTTCCGACATCGAAAACATGCGTGGGAAACCCAGAAGATGGTACACCGTGTGATCGGGAAAGGGTTCTCAAACGCACCTCATTTCTCCTCTCCTTGTGCTCGGGTTCGCCATTCCAGCCGCTCTACTAACCATCTCCCTACTTGGAGAATCAGCACCTTTAACCTCCTGTTTCGGACAGGTCGCAATTTGGCCTGAGGATGAACGGGAAGAGGGGGAACCAATGAGAGACTAGCTCTAGGTGTTGGGACAGGCACAGGTCACTCTATTTTCCCATCAGGAAGAAGAATGAGCCACAGGCTCAGCCTGCCCCCCGGAACCAGAATACGGCCTGAAGCAATCCTGCGCTTTGGCGGCCAGCTCCCAAAAAAGCGAGTTGACAAACGGAGCTCAGGGGCACTGCAACTCACAGACCTGCAGAGTTATAAATGATAACTCTCGTCCACAAATATATTGAGGGAAGGCAACGAGGAGGATTTGAAAGCAAGGCAGAATTGCAGGAAACAGGTGTCAGGAGGCAGACTCGACTCGCCTTGAAAGCACATGAAAAGCGGCACAGCGTTGACAATGATGCCCTTGGCCAAAAAGGGCGTATGCGTTTTTTCCTGAATATATTCAGGAAAAAACGCATACGCCCTTTTTGGCCAACCAGGCAAGCCGGAAAGGCAAATCAGCGCTACAAAGAAGTCTCGCTTGCCATCGGTCCAAAGGGCCATGCTGAAAAAAGTGTAAAAACCAGAAATGCAGGACAGGCCATGGAGACATGGGAGCCTTGCTACGCTGACGGGCGGGCTGTAAATTGCCAACAGCCACTCTGGAGAAGTGTACGGTGTGTCCTGAAACATGTAATAAGCACAGCTTAGAGAGCATAGGGCACTTCCACTCATGGGCGTATAAATCGGGAAACCTAAAAATCAACAAGACACAGGCACCCCAAAGTTTAGGGCTGCTCTGTTTCCAAGAACCTCCACTTCGCTACACCTTCAATATCCCAGGAAAGCGAAAAATGGATAAAGAAGTTGTGGTACTTAGGCACAATGGAATATCACTCAGCCATGAAATCAATGTCATAAGGCTAGTAGCAGCAGGATGAGTGGATTTAGGTACGATGACTCTCAGTGAAATAAGTCACAGAGAAAAAGACACTTATCCTAAGATATCACTTATAGAGGGAACGTCAAAATCGCTACACTTGAACGGAATTACAAAACAGAACAGAGTCACACATTTAGAAAACACACTATGGCTGCTTAACGGGAAAGGTGAGGTGGGGTGATGCATAAAACAAGGGTTTGAAATTAGCTCAGATACCGTTCCACAAGCCGAATATGTAATAGACAAGACCTACCCCCTGCTCAGTGAACTGGACTCAACAGCCCCTATTCACCGCCCACGAATATATCTGACTAGTAAGAGTCTTAAAACCTAGGTATTGATCTCTCTCTGGAAGTGCATCAAGAGGGTGTAAAGCGGCATAAACACAGCAGTGAAAAGCAGCGAAACCCCATTATAAAAATAGATTACTGAAAAAAAAAACCCCCAGAAAACAAAGACAGTGAAAGAGAGAGAAATTCTTCCAAAATCCGTTCAGGGGCTCTGATGCAACCTGGATTGACCATATCTAGACCCACAGCTGGATGAGACATGAGGCTGGACACTCTTGGGGCTGAGAGGATTGGTGAGCTTGGGTGAGCAAACGCAGACCCTTTAAAGTCCTACTGCGTGGTACCCATGCCGTGGGTCCCAAATCTCCAGGTTCAAGGGCATCTTCCGACATCGAAAACATGCGTGGGAAACCCAGAAGATGGTACACCGTGTGATCGGGAAAGGGTTCTCAAACGCACCTCATTTCTCCTCTCCTTGTGCTCGGGTTCGCCATTCCAGCCGCTCTACTAACCATCTCCCTACTTGGAGAATCAGCACCTTTAACCTCCTGTTTCGGACAGGTCGCAATTTGGCCTGAGGATGAACGGGAAGAGGGGGAACCAATGAGAGACTAGCTCTAGGTGTTGGGACAGGCACAGGTCACTCTATTTTCCCATCAGGAAGAAGAATGAGCCACAGGCTCAGCCTGCCCCCCGGAACCAGAATACGGCCTGAAGCAATCCTGCGCTTTGGCGGCCAGCTCCCAAAAAAGCGAGTTGACAAACGGAGCTCAGGGGCACTGCAACTCACAGACCTGCAGAGTTATAAATGATAACTCTCGTCCACAAATATATTGAGGGAAGGCAACGAGGAGGATTTGAAAGCAAGGCAGAATTGCAGGAAACAGGTGTCAGGAGGCAGACTCGACTCGCCTTGAAAGCACATGAAAAGCGGCACAGCGTTGACAATGATGCCCTTGGCCAAAAAGGGCGTATGCGTTTTTTCCTGAATATATTCAGGAAAAAACGCATACGCCCTTTTTGGCCAACCAGGCAAGCCGGAAAGGCAAATCAGCGCTACAAAGAAGTCTCGCTTGCCATCGGTCCAAAGGGCCATGCTGAAAAAAGTGTAAAAACCAGAAATGCAGGACAGGCCATGGAGACATGGGAGCCTTGCTACGCTGACGGGCGGGCTGTAAATTGCCAACAGCCACTCTGGAGAAGTGTACGGTGTGTCCTGAAACATGTAATAAGCACAGCTTAGAGAGCATAGGGCACTTCCACTCATGGGCGTATAAATCGGGAAACCTAAAAATCAACAAGACACAGGCACCCCAAAGTTTAGGGCTGCTCTGTTTCCAAGAACCTCCACTTCGCTACACCTTCAATATCCCAGGAAAGCGAAAAATGGATAAAGAAGTTGTGGTACTTAGGCACAATGGAATATCACTCAGCCATGAAATCAATGTCATAAGGCTAGTAGCAGCAGGATGAGTGGATTTAGGTACGATGACTCTCAGTGAAATAAGTCACAGAGAAAAAGACACTTATCCTAAGATATCACTTATAGAGGGAACGTCAAAATCGCTACACTTGAACGGAATTACAAAACAGAACAGAGTCACACATTTAGAAAACACACTATGGCTGCTTAACGGGAAAGGTGAGGTGGGGTGATGCATAAAACAAGGGTTTGAAATTAGCTCAGATACCGTTCCACAAGCCGAATATGTAATAGACAAGACCTACCCCCTGCTCAGTGAACTGGACTCAACAGCCCCTATTCACCGCCCACGAATATATCTGACTAGTAAGAGTCTTAAAACCTAGGTATTGATCTCTCTCTGGAAGTGCATCAAGAGGGTGTAAAGCGGCATAAACACAGCAGTGAAAAGCAGCGAAACCCCATTATAAAAATAGATTACTGAAAAAAAAAAACCCCAGAAAACAAAGACAGTGAAAGAGAGAGAAATTCTTCCAAAATCCGTTCAGGGGCTCTGATGCAACCTGGATTGACCATATCTAGACCCACAGCTGGATGAGACATGAGGCTGGACACTCTTGGGGCTGAGAGGATTGGTGAGCTTGGGTGAGCAAACGCAGACCCTTTAAAGTCCTACTGCGTGGTACCCATGCCGTGGGTCCCAAATCTCCAGGTTCAAGGGCATCTTCCGACATCGAAAACATGCGTGGGAAACCCAGAAGATGGTACACCGTGTGATCGGGAAAGGGTTCTCAAACGCACCTCATGTCTCCTCTCCTTGTGCTCGGGTTCGCCATTCCAGCCGCTCTACTAACCATCTCCCTACTTGGAGAATCAGCACCTTTAACCTCCTGTTTCGGACAGGTCGCAATTTGGCCTGAGGATGAACGGGAAGAGGGGGAACCAATGAGAGACTAGCTCTAGGTGTTGGGACAGGCACAGGTCACTCTATTTTCCCATCAGGAAGAAGAATGAGCCACAGGCTCAGCCTGCCCCCCGGAACCAGAATACGGCCTGAAGCAATCCTGCGCTTTGGCGGCCAGCTCCCAAAAAAGCGAGTTGACAAACGGAGCTCAGGGGCACTGCAACTCACAAACCTGCAGAGTTATAAATGATAACTCTCGTCCACAAATATATTGAGGGAAGGCAACGAGGAGGATTTGAAAGCAAGGCAGAATTGCAGGAAACAGGTGTCAGGAGGCAGACTCGACTCGCCTTGAAAGCACATGAAAAGCGGCACAGCGTTGACAATGATGCCCTTGGCCAAAAAGGGCGTATGCGTTTTTTCCTGAATATATTCAGGAAAAAACGCATACGCCCTTTTTGGCCAACCAGGCAAGCCGGAAAGGCAAATCAGCGCTACAAAGAAGTCTCGCTTGCCATCGGTCCAAAGGGCCATGCTGAAAAAAGTGTAAAAACCAGAAATGCAGGACAGGCCATGGAGACATGGGAGCCTTGCTACGCTGACGGGCGGGCTGTAAATTGCCAACAGCCACTCTGGAGAAGTGTACGGTGTGTCCTGAAACATGTAATAAGCACAGCTTAGAGAGCATAGGGCACTTCCACTCATGGGCGTATAAATCGGGAAACCTAAAAATCAACAAGACACAGGCACCCCAAAGTTTAGGGCTGCTCTGTTTCCAAGAACCTCCACTTCGCTACACCTTCAATATCCCAGGAAAGCGAAAAATGGATAAAGAAGTTGTGGTACTTAGGCACAATGGAATATCACTCAGCCATGAAATCAATGTCATAAGGCTAGTAGCAGCAGGATGAGTGGATTTAGGTACGATGACTCTCAGTGAAATAAGTCACAGAGAAAAAGACACTTATCCTAAGATATCACTTATAGAGGGAACGTCAAAATCGCTACACTTGAACGGAATTACAAAACAGAACAGAGTCACACATTTAGAAAACACACTATGGCTGCTTAACGGGAAAGGTGAGGTGGGGTGATGCATAAAACAAGGGTTTGAAATTAGCTCAGATACCGTTCCACAAGCCGAATATGTAATAGACAAGACCTACCCCCTGCTCAGTGAACTGGACTCAACAGCCCCTATTCACCGCCCAAGAATATATCTGACTAGTAAGAGTCTTAAAACCTAGGTATTGATCTCTCTCTGGAAGTGCATCAAGAGGGTGTAAAGCGGCATAAACACAGCAGTGAAAAGCAGCGAAACCCCATTATAAAAATAGATTACTTAAAAAAAAAACCCCAGAAAACAAAGACAGTGAAAGAGAGAGAAATTCTTCCAAAATCCGTTCAGGGGCTCTGATGCAACCTGGATTGACCATATCTAGACCCACAGCTGGATGAGACATGAGGCTGGACACTCTTGGGGCTGAGAGGATTGGTGAGCTTGGGTGAGCAAACGCAGACCCTTTAAAGTCCTACTGCGTGGTACCCATGCCGTGGGTCCCAAATCTCCAGGTTCAAGGGCATCTTCCGACATCGAAAACATGCGTGGGAAACCCAGAAGATGGTACACCGTGTGATCGGGAAAGGGTTCTCAAACGCACCTCATTTCTCCTCTCCTTGTGCTCGGGTTCGCCATTCCAGCCGCTCTACTAACCATCTCCCTACTTGGAGAATCAGCACCTTTAACCTCCTGTTTCGGACAGGTCGCAATTTGGCCTGAGGATGAACGGGAAGAGGGGGAACCAATGAGAGACTAGCTCTAGGTGTTGGGACAGGCACAGGTCACTCTATTTTCCCATCAGGAAGAAGAATGAGCCACAGGCTCAGCCTGCCCCCCGGAACCAGAATACGGCCTGAAGCAATCCTGCGCTTTGGCGGCCAGCTCCCAAAAAAGCGAGTTGACAAACGGAGCTCAGGGGCACTGCAACTCACAAACCTGCAGAGTTATAAATGATAACTCTCGTCCACAAATATATTGAGGGAAGGCAACGAGGAGGATTTGAAAGCAAGGCAGAATTGCAGGAAACAGGTGTCAGGAGGCAGACTCGACTCGCCTTGAAAGCACATGAAAAGCGGCACAGCGTTGACAATGATGCCCTTGGCCAAAAAGGGCGTATGCGTTTTTTCCTGAATATATTCAGGAAAAAACGCATACGCCCTTTTTGGCCAACCAGGCAAGCCGGAAAGGCAAATCAGCGCTACAAAGAAGTCTCGCTTGCCATCGGTCCAAAGGGCCATGCTGAAAAAAGTGTAAAAACCAGAAATGCAGGACAGGCCATGGAGACATGGGAGCCTTGCTACGCTGACGGGCGGGCTGTAAATTGCCAACAGCCACTCTGGAGAAGTGTACGGTGTGTCCTGAAACATGTAATAAGCACAGCTTAGAGAGCATAGGGCACTTCCACTCATGGGCGTATAAATCGGGAAACCTAAAAATCAACAAGACACAGGCACCCCAAAGTTTAGGGCTGCTCTGTTTCCAAGAACCTCCACTTCGCTACACCTTCAATATCCCAGGAAAGCGAAAAATGGATAAAGAAGTTGTGGTACTTAGGCACAATGGAATATCACTCAGCCATGAAATCAATGTCATAAGGCTAGTAGCAGCAGGATGAGTGGATTTAGGTACGATGACTCTCAGTGAAATAAGTCACAGAGAAAAAGACACTTATCCTAAGATATCACTTATAGAGGGAACGTCAAAATCGCTACACTTGAACGGAATTACAAAACAGAACAGAGTCACACATTTAGAAAACACACTATGGCTGCTTAACGGGAAAGGTGAGGTGGGGTGATGCATAAAACAAGGGTTTGAAATTAGCTCAGATACCGTTCCACAAGCCGAATATGTAATAGACAAGACCTACCCCCTGCTCAGTGAACTGGACTCAACAGCCCCTATTCACCGCCCAAGAATATATCTGACTAGTAAGAGTCTTAAAACCTAGGTATTGATCTCTCTCTGGAAGTGCATCAAGAGGGTGTAAAGCGGCATAAACACAGCAGTGAAAAGCAGCGAAACCCCATTATAAAAATAGATTACTGAAAAAAAAAAACCCCAGAAAACAAAGACAGTGAAAGAGAGAGAAATTCTTCCAAAATCCGTTCAGGGGCTCTGATGCAACCTGGATTGACCATATCTAGACCCACAGCTGGATGAGACATGAGGCTGGACACTCTTGGGGCTGAGAGGATTGGTGAGCTTGGGTGAGCAAACGCAGACCCTTTAAAGTCCTACTGCGTGGTACCCATGCCGTGGGTCCCAAATCTCCAGGTTCAAGGGCATCTTCCGACATCGAAAACATGCGTGGGAAACCCAGAAGATGGTACACCGTGTGATCGGGAAAGGGTTCTCAAACGCACCTCATTTCTCCTCTCCTTGTGCTCGGGTTCGCCATTCCAGCCGCTCTACTAACCATCTCCCTACTTGGAGAATCAGCACCTTTAACCTCCTGTTTCGGACAGGTCGCAATTTGGCCTGAGGATGAACGGGAAGAGGGGGAACCAATGAGAGACTAGCTCTAGGTGTTGGGACAGGCACAGGTCACTCTATTTTCCCATCAGGAAGAAGAATGAGCCACAGGCTCAGCCTGCCCCCCGGAACCAGAATACGGCCTGAAGCAATCCTGCGCTTTGGCGGCCAGCTCCCAAAAAAGCGAGTTGACAAACGGAGCTCAGGGGCACTGCAACTCACAGACCTGCAGAGTTATAAATGATAACTCTCGTCCACAAATATATTGAGGGAAGGCAACGAGGAGGATTTGAAAGCAAGGCAGAATTGCAGGAAACAGGTGTCAGGAGGCAGACTCGACTCGCCTTGAAAGCACATGAAAAGCGGCACAGCGTTGACAATGATGCCCTTGGCCAAAAAGGGCGTATGCGTTTTTTCCTGAATATATTCAGGAAAAAACGCATACGCCCTTTTTGGCCAACCAGGCAAGCCGGAAAGGCAAATCAGCGCTACAAAGAAGTCTCGCTTGCCATCGGTCCAAAGGGCCATGCTGAAAAAAGTGTAAAAACCAGAAATGCAGGACAGGCCATGGAGACATGGGAGCCTTGCTACGCTGACGGGCGGGCTGTAAATTGCCAACAGCCACTCTGGAGAAGTGTACGGTGTGTCCTGAAACATGTAATAAGCACAGCTTAGAGAGCATAGGGCACTTCCACTCATGGGCGTATAAATCGGGAAACCTAAAAATCAACAAGACACAGGCACCCCAAAGTTTAGGGCTGCTCTGTTTCCAAGAACCTCCACTTCGCTACACCTTCAATATCCCAGGAAAGCGAAAAATGGATAAAGAAGTTGTGGTACTTAGGCACAATGGAATATCACTCAGCCATGAAATCAATGTCATAAGGCTAGTAGCAGCAGGATGAGTGGATTTAGGTACGATGACTCTCAGTGAAATAAGTCACAGAGAAAAAGACACTTATCCTAAGATATCACTTATAGAGGGAACGTCAAAATCGCTACACTTGAACGGAATTACAAAACAGAACAGAGTCACACATTTAGAAAACACACTATGGCTGCTTAACGGGAAAGGTGAGGTGGGGTGATGCATAAAACAAGGGTTTGAAATTAGCTCAGATACCGTTCCACAAGCCGAATATGTAATAGACAAGACCTACCCCCTGCTCAGTGAACTGGACTCAACAGCCCCTATTCACCGCCCACGAATATATCTGACTAGTAAGAGTCTTAAAACCTAGGTATTGATCTCTCTCTGGAAGTGCATCAAGAGGGTGTAAAGCGGCATAAACACAGCAGTGAAAAGCAGCGAAACCCCATTATAAAAATAGATTACTGAAAAAAAAAAACCCCAGAAAACAAAGACAGTGAAAGAGAGAGAAATTCTTCCAAAATCCGTTCAGGGGCTCTGATGCAACCTGGATTGACCATATCTAGACCCACAGCTGGATGAGACATGAGGCTGGACACTCTTGGGGCTGAGAGGATTGGTGAGCTTGGGTGAGCAAACGCAGACCCTTTAAAGTCCTACTGCGTGGTACCCATGCCGTGGGTCCCAAATCTCCAGGTTCAAGGGCATCTTCCGACATCGAAAACATGCGTGGGAAACCCAGAAGATGGTACACCGTGTGATCGGGAAAGGGTTCTCAAACGCACCTCATTTCTCCTCTCCTTGTGCTCGGGTTCGCCATTCCAGCCGCTCTACTAACCATCTCCCTACTTGGAGAATCAGCACCTTTAACCTCCTGTTTCGGACAGGTCGCAATTTGGCCTGAGGATGAACGGGAAGAGGGGGAACCAATGAGAGACTAGCTCTAGGTGTTGGGACAGGCACAGGTCACTCTATTTTCCCATCAGGAAGAAGAATGAGCCACAGGCTCAGCCTGCCCCCCGGAACCAGAATACGGCCTGAAGCAATCCTGCGCTTTGGCGGCCAGCTCCCAAAAAAGCGAGTTGACAAACGGAGCTCAGGGGCACTGCAACTCACAGACCTGCAGAGTTATAAATGATAACTCTCGTCCACAAATATATTGAGGGAAGGCAACGAGGAGGATTTGAAAGCAAGGCAGAATTGCAGGAAACAGGTGTCAGGAGGCAGACTCGACTCGCCTTGAAAGCACATGAAAAGCGGCACAGCGTTGACAATGATGCCCTTGGCCAAAAAGGGCGTATGCGTTTTTTCCTGAATATATTCAGGAAAAAACGCATACGCCCTTTTTGGCCAACCAGGCAAGCCGGAAAGGCAAATCAGCGCTACAAAGAAGTCTCGCTTGCCATCGGTCCAAAGGGCCATGCTGAAAAAAGTGTAAAAACCAGAAATGCAGGACAGGCCATGGAGACATGGGAGCCTTGCTACGCTGACGGGCGGGCTGTAAATTGCCAACAGCCACTCTGGAGAAGTGTACGGTGTGTCCTGAAACATGTAATAAGCACAGCTTAGAGAGCATAGGGCACTTCCACTCATGGGCGTATAAATCGGGAAACCTAAAAATCAACAAGACACAGGCACCCCAAAGTTTAGGGCTGCTCTGTTTCCAAGAACCTCCACTTCGCTACACCTTCAATATCCCAGGAAAGCGAAAAATGGATAAAGAAGTTGTGGTACTTAGGCACAATGGAATATCACTCAGCCATGAAATCAATGTCATAAGGCTAGTAGCAGCAGGATGAGTGGATTTAGGTACGATGACTCTCAGTGAAATAAGTCACAGAGAAAAAGACACTTATCCTAAGATATCACTTATAGAGGGAACGTCAAAATCGCTACACTTGAACGGAATTACAAAACAGAACAGAGTCACACATTTAGAAAACACACTATGGCTGCTTAACGGGAAAGGTGAGGTGGGGTGATGCATAAAACAAGGGTTTGAAATTAGCTCAGATACCGTTCCACAAGCCGAATATGTAATAGACAAGACCTACCCCCTGCTCAGTGAACTGGACTCAACAGCCCCTATTCACCGCCCACGAATATATCTGACTAGTAAGAGTCTTAAAACCTAGGTATTGATCTCTCTCTGGAAGTGCATCAAGAGGGTGTAAAGCGGCATAAACACAGCAGTGAAAAGCAGCGAAACCCCATTATAAAAATAGATTACTGAAAAAAAAAAACCCCAGAAAACAAAGACAGTGAAAGAGAGAGAAATTCTTCCAAAATCCGTTCAGGGGCTCTGATGCAACCTGGATTGACCATATCTAGACCCACAGCTGGATGAGACATGAGGCTGGACACTCTTGGGGCTGAGAGGATTGGTGAGCTTGGGTGAGCAAACGCAGACCCTTTAAAGTCCTACTGCGTGGTACCCATGCCGTGGGTCCCAAATCTCCAGGTTCAAGGGCATCTTCCGACATCGAAAACATGCGTGGGAAACCCAGAAGATGGTACACCGTGTGATCGGGAAAGGGTTCTCAAACGCACCTCATTTCTCCTCTCCTTGTGCTCGGGTTCGCCATTCCAGCCGCTCTACTAACCATCTCCCTACTTGGAGAATCAGCACCTTTAACCTCCTGTTTCGGACAGGTCGCAATTTGGCCTGAGGATGAACGGGAAGAGGGGGAACCAATGAGAGACTAGCTCTAGGTGTTGGGACAGGCACAGGTCACTCTATTTTCCCATCAGGAAGAAGAATGAGCCACAGGCTCAGCCTGCCCCCCGGAACCAGAATACGGCCTGAAGCAATCCTGCGCTTTGGCGGCCAGCTCCCAAAAAAGCGAGTTGACAAACGGAGCTCAGGGGCACTGCAACTCACAGACCTGCAGAGTTATAAATGATAACTCTCGTCCACAAATATATTGAGGGAAGGCAACGAGGAGGATTTGAAAGCAAGGCAGAATTGCAGGAAACAGGTGTCAGGAGGCAGACTCGACTCGCCTTGAAAGCACATGAAAAGCGGCACAGCGTTGACAATGATGCCCTTGGCCAAAAAGGGCGTATGCGTTTTTTCCTGAATATATTCAGGAAAAAACGCATACGCCCTTTTTGGCCAACCAGGCAAGCCGGAAAGGCAAATCAGCGCTACAAAGAAGTCTCGCTTGCCATCGGTCCAAAGGGCCATGCTGAAAAAAGTGTAAAAACCAGAAATGCAGGACAGGCCATGGAGACATGGGAGCCTTGCTACGCTGACGGGCGGGCTGTAAATTGCCAACAGCCACTCTGGAGAAGTGTACGGTGTGTCCTGAAACATGTAATAAGCACAGCTTAGAGAGCATAGGGCACTTCCACTCATGGGCGTATAAATCGGGAAACCTAAAAATCAACAAGACACAGGCACCCCAAAGTTTAGGGCTGCTCTGTTTCCAAGAACCTCCACTTCGCTACACCTTCAATATCCCAGGAAAGCGAAAAATGGATAAAGAAGTTGTGGTACTTAGGCACAATGGAATATCACTCAGCCATGAAATCAATGTCATAAGGCTAGTAGCAGCAGGATGAGTGGATTTAGGTACGATGACTCTCAGTGAAATAAGTCACAGAGAAAAAGACACTTATCCTAAGATATCACTTATAGAGGGAACGTCAAAATCGCTACACTTGAACGGAATTACAAAACAGAACAGAGTCACACATTTAGAAAACACACTATGGCTGCTTAACGGGAAAGGTGAGGTGGGGTGATGCATAAAACAAGGGTTTGAAATTAGCTCAGATACCGTTCCACAAGCCGAATATGTAATAGACAAGACCTACCCCCTGCTCAGTGAACTGGACTCAACAGCCCCTATTCACCGCCCAAGAATATATCTGACTAGTAAGAGTCTTAAAACCTAGGTATTGATCTCTCTCTGGAAGTGCATCAAGAGGGTGTAAAGCGGCATAAACACAGCAGTGAAAAGCAGCGAAACCCCATTATAAAAATAGATTACTGAAAAAAAAAACCCCAGAAAACAAAGACAGTGAAAGAGAGAGAAATTCTTCCAAAATCCGTTCAGGGGCTCTGATGCAACCTGGATTGACCATATCTAGACCCACAGCTGGATGAGACATGAGGCTGGACACTCTTGGGGCTGAGAGGATTGGTGAGCTTGGGTGAGCAAACGCAGACCCTTTAAAGTCCTACTGCGTGGTACCCATGCCGTGGGTCCCAAATCTCCAGGTTCAAGGGCATCTTCCGACATCGAAAACATGCGTGGGAAACCCAGAAGATGGTACACCGTGTGATCGGGAAAGGGTTCTCAAACGCACCTCATTTCTCCTCTCCTTGTGCTCGGGTTCGCCATTCCAGCCGCTCTACTAACCATCTCCCTACTTGGAGAATCAGCACCTTTAACCTCCTGTTTCGGACAGGTCGCAATTTGGCCTGAGGATGAACGGGAAGAGGGGGAACCAATGAGAGACTAGCTCTAGGTGTTGGGACAGGCACAGGTCACTCTATTTTCCCATCAGGAAGAAGAATGAGCCACAGGCTCAGCCTGCCCCCCGGAACCAGAATACGGCCTGAAGCAATCCTGCGCTTTGGCGGCCAGCTCCCAAAAAAGCGAGTTGACAAACGGAGCTCAGGGGCACTGCAACTCACAGACCTGCAGAGTTATAAATGATAACTCTCGTCCACAAATATATTGAGGGAAGGCAACGAGGAGGATTTGAAAGCAAGGCAGAATTGCAGGAAACAGGTGTCAGGAGGCAGACTCGACTCGCCTTGAAAGCACATGAAAAGCGGCACAGCGTTGACAATGATGCCCTTGGCCAAAAAGGGCGTATGCGTTTTTTCCTGAATATATTCAGGAAAAAACGCATACGCCCTTTTTGGCCAACCAGGCAAGCCGGAAAGGCAAATCAGCGCTACAAAGAAGTCTCGCTTGCCATCGGTCCAAAGGGCCATGCTGAAAAAAGTGTAAAAACCAGAAATGCAGGACAGGCCATGGAGACATGGGAGCCTTGCTACGCTGACGGGCGGGCTGTAAATTGCCAACAGCCACTCTGGAGAAGTGTACGGTGTGTCCTGAAACATGTAATAAGCACAGCTTAGAGAGCATAGGGCACTTCCACTCATGGGCGTATAAATCGGGAAACCTAAAAATCAACAAGACACAGGCACCCCAAAGTTTAGGGCTGCTCTGTTTCCAAGAACCTCCACTTCGCTACACCTTCAATATCCCAGGAAAGCGAAAAATGGATAAAGAAGTTGTGGTACTTAGGCACAATGGAATATCACTCAGCCATGAAATCAATGTCATAAGGCTAGTAGCAGCAGGATGAGTGGATTTAGGTACGATGACTCTCAGTGAAATAAGTCACAGAGAAAAAGACACTTATCCTAAGATATCACTTATAGAGGGAACGTCAAAATCGCTACACTTGAACGGAATTACAAAACAGAACAGAGTCACACATTTAGAAAACACACTATGGCTGCTTAACGGGAAAGGTGAGGTGGGGTGATGCATAAAACAAGGGTTTGAAATTAGCTCAGATACCGTTCCACAAGCCGAATATGTAATAGACAAGACCTACCCCCTGCTCAGTGAACTGGACTCAACAGCCCCTATTCACCGCCCAAGAATATATCTGACTAGTAAGAGTCTTAAAACCTAGGTATTGATCTCTCTCTGGAAGTGCATCAAGAGGGTGTAAAGCGGCATAAACACAGCAGTGAAAAGCAGCGAAACCCCATTATAAAAATAGATTACTGAAAAAAAAAAACCCCAGAAAACAAAGACAGTGAAAGAGAGAGAAATTCTTCCAAAATCCGTTCAGGGGCTCTGATGCAACCTGGATTGACCATATCTAGACCCACAGCTGGATGAGACATGAGGCTGGACACTCTTGGGGCTGAGAGGATTGGTGAGCTTGGGTGAGCAAACGCAGACCCTTTAAAGTCCTACTGCGTGGTACCCATGCCGTGGGTCCCAAATCTCCAGGTTCAAGGGCATCTTCCGACATCGAAAACATGCGTGGGAAACCCAGAAGATGGTACACCGTGTGATCGGGAAAGGGTTCTCAAACGCACCTCATTTCTCCTCTCCTTGTGCTCGGGTTCGCCATTCCAGCCGCTCTACTAACCATCTCCCTACTTGGAGAATCAGCACCTTTAACCTCCTGTTTCGGACAGGTCGCAATTTGGCCTGAGGATGAACGGGAAGAGGGGGAACCAATGAGAGACTAGCTCTAGGTGTTGGGACAGGCACAGGTCACTCTATTTTCCCATCAGGAAGAAGAATGAGCCACAGGCTCAGCCTGCCCCCCGGAACCAGAATACGGCCTGAAGCAATCCTGCGCTTTGGCGGCCAGCTCCCAAAAAAGCGAGTTGACAAACGGAGCTCAGGGGCACTGCAACTCACAAACCTGCAGAGTTATAAATGATAACTCTCGTCCACAAATATATTGAGGGAAGGCAACGAGGAGGATTTGAAAGCAAGGCAGAATTGCAGGAAACAGGTGTCAGGAGGCAGACTCGACTCGCCTTGAAAGCACATGAAAAGCGGCACAGCGTTGACAATGATGCCCTTGGCCAAAAAGGGCGTATGCGTTTTTTCCTGAATATATTCAGGAAAAAACGCATACGCCCTTTTTGGCCAACCAGGCAAGCCGGAAAGGCAAATCAGCGCTACAAAGAAGTCTCGCTTGCCATCGGTCCAAAGGGCCATGCTGAAAAAAGTGTAAAAACCAGAAATGCAGGACAGGCCATGGAGACATGGGAGCCTTGCTACGCTGACGGGCGGGCTGTAAATTGCCAACAGCCACTCTGGAGAAGTGTACGGTGTGTCCTGAAACATGTAATAAGCACAGCTTAGAGAGCATAGGGCACTTCCACTCATGGGCGTATAAATCGGGAAACCTAAAAATCAACAAGACACAGGCACCCCAAAGTTTAGGGCTGCTCTGTTTCCAAGAACCTCCACTTCGCTACACCTTCAATATCCCAGGAAAGCGAAAAATGGATAAAGAAGTTGTGGTACTTAGGCACAATGGAATATCACTCAGCCATGAAATCAATGTCATAAGGCTAGTAGCAGCAGGATGAGTGGATTTAGGTACGATGACTCTCAGTGAAATAAGTCACAGAGAAAAAGACACTTATCCTAAGATATCACTTATAGAGGGAACGTCAAAATCGCTACACTTGAACGGAATTACAAAACAGAACAGAGTCACACATTTAGAAAACACACTATGGCTGCTTAACGGGAAAGGTGAGGTGGGGTGATGCATAAAACAAGGGTTTGAAATTAGCTCAGATACCGTTCCACAAGCCGAATATGTAATAGACAAGACCTACCCCCTGCTCAGTGAACTGGACTCAACAGCCCCTATTCACCGCCCAAGAATATATCTGACTAGTAAGAGTCTTAAAACCTAGGTATTGATCTCTCTCTGGAAGTGCATCAAGAGGGTGTAAAGCGGCATAAACACAGCAGTGAAAAGCAGCGAAACCCCATTATAAAAATAGATTACTGAAAAAAAAAAACCCCAGAAAACAAAGACAGTGAAAGAGAGAGAAATTCTTCCAAAATCCGTTCAGGGGCTCTGATGCAACCTGGATTGACCATATCTAGACCCACAGCTGGATGAGACATGAGGCTGGACACTCTTGGGGCTGAGAGGATTGGTGAGCTTGGGTGAGCAAACGCAGACCCTTTAAAGTCCTACTGCGTGGTACCCATGCCGTGGGTCCCAAATCTCCAGGTTCAAGGGCATCTTCCGACATCGAAAACATGCGTGGGAAACCCAGAAGATGGTACACCGTGTGATCGGGAAAGGGTTCTCAAACGCACCTCATTTCTCCTCTCCTTGTGCTCGGGTTCGCCATTCCAGCCGCTCTACTAACCATCTCCCTACTTGGAGAATCAGCACCTTTAACCTCCTGTTTCGGACAGGTCGCAATTTGGCCTGAGGATGAACGGGAAGAGGGGGAACCAATGAGAGACTAGCTCTAGGTGTTGGGACAGGCACAGGTCACTCTATTTTCCCATCAGGAAGAAGAATGAGCCACAGGCTCAGCCTGCCCCCCGGAACCAGAATACGGCCTGAAGCAATCCTGCGCTTTGGCGGCCAGCTCCCAAAAAAGCGAGTTGACAAACGGAGCTCAGGGGCACTGCAACTCACAAACCTGCAGAGTTATAAATGATAACTCTCGTCCACAAATATATTGAGGGAAGGCAACGAGGAGGATTTGAAAGCAAGGCAGAATTGCAGGAAACAGGTGTCAGGAGGCAGACTCGACTCGCCTTGAAAGCACATGAAAAGCGGCACAGCGTTGACAATGATGCCCTTGGCCAAAAAGGGCGTATGCGTTTTTTCCTGAATATATTCAGGAAAAAACGCATACGCCCTTTTTGGCCAACCAGGCAAGCCGGAAAGGCAAATCAGCGCTACAAAGAAGTCTCGCTTGCCATCGGTCCAAAGGGCCATGCTGAAAAAAGTGTAAAAACCAGAAATGCAGGACAGGCCATGGAGACATGGGAGCCTTGCTACGCTGACGGGCGGGCTGTAAATTGCCAACAGCCACTCTGGAGAAGTGTACGGTGTGTCCTGAAACATGTAATAAGCACAGCTTAGAGAGCATAGGGCACTTCCACTCATGGGCGTATAAATCGGGAAACCTAAAAATCAACAAGACACAGGCACCCCAAAGTTTAGGGCTGCTCTGTTTCCAAGAACCTCCACTTCGCTACACCTTCAATATCCCAGGAAAGCGAAAAATGGATAAAGAAGTTGTGGTACTTAGGCACAATGGAATATCACTCAGCCATGAAATCAATGTCATAAGGCTAGTAGCAGCAGGATGAGTGGATTTAGGTACGATGACTCTCAGTGAAATAAGTCACAGAGAAAAAGACACTTATCCTAAGATATCACTTATAGAGGGAACGTCAAAATCGCTACACTTGAACGGAATTACAAAACAGAACAGAGTCACACATTTAGAAAACACACTATGGCTGCTTAACGGGAAAGGTGAGGTGGGGTGATGCACAAAACAAGGGTTTGAAATTAGCTCAGATACCGTTCCACAAGCCGAATATGTAATAGACAAGACCTACCCCCTGCTCAGTGAACTGGACTCAACAGCCCCTATTCACCGCCCAAGAATATATCTGACTAGTAAGAGTCTTAAAACCTAGGTATTGATCTCTCTCTGGAAGTGCATCAAGAGGGTGTAAAGCGGCATAAACACAGCAGTGAAAAGCAGCGAAACCCCATTATAAAAATAGATTACTGAAAAAAAAAACCCCAGAAAACAAAGACAGTGAAAGAGAGAGAAATTCTTCCAAAATCCGTTCAGGGGCTCTGATGCAACCTGGATTGACCATATCTAGACCCACAGCTGGATGAGACATGAGGCTGGACACTCTTGGGGCTGAGAGGATTGGTGAGCTTGGGTGAGCAAACGCAGACCCTTTAAAGTCCTACTGCGTGGTACCCATGCCGTGGGTCCCAAATCTCCAGGTTCAAGGGCATCTTCCGACATCGAAAACATGCGTGGGAAACCCAGAAGATGGTACACCGTGTGATCGGGAAAGGGTTCTCAAACGCACCTCATTTCTCCTCTCCTTGTGCTCGGGTTCGCCATTCCAGCCGCTCTACTAACCATCTCCCTACTTGGAGAATCAGCACCTTTAACCTCCTGTTTCGGACAGGTCGCAATTTGGCCTCAGGATGAACGGGAAGAGGGGGAACCAATGAGAGACTAGCTCTAGGTGTTGGGACAGGCACAGGTCACTCTATTTTCCCATCAGGAAGAAGAATGAGCCACAGGCTCAGCCTGCCCCCCGGAACCAGAATACGGCCTGAAGCAATCCTGCGCTTTGGCGGCCAGCTCCCAAAAAAGCGAGTTGACAAACGGAGCTCAGGGGCACTGCAACTCACAGACCTGCAGAGTTATAAATGATAACTCTCGTCCACAAATATATTGAGGGAAGGCAACGAGGAGGATTTGAAAGCAAGGCAGAATTGCAGGAAACAGGTGTCAGGAGGCAGACTCGACTCGCCTTGAAAGCACATGAAAAGCGGCACAGCGTTGACAATGATGCCCTTGGCCAAAAAGGGCGTATGCGTTTTTTCCTGAATATATTCAGGAAAAAACGCATACGCCCTTTTTGGCCAACCAGGCAAGCCGGAAAGGCAAATCAGCGCTACAAAGAAGTCTCGCTTGCCATCGGTCCAAAGGGCCATGCTGAAAAAAGTGTAAAAACCAGAAATGCAGGACAGGCCATGGAGACATGGGAGCCTTGCTACGCTGACGGGCGGGCTGTAAATTGCCAACAGCCACTCTGGAGAAGTGTACGGTGTGTCCTGAAACATGTAATAAGCACAGCTTAGAGAGCATAGGGCACTTCCACTCATGGGCGTATAAATCGGGAAACCTAAAAATCAACAAGACACAGGCACCCCAAAGTTTAGGGCTGCTCTGTTTCCAAGAACCTCCACTTCGCTACACCTTCAATATCCCAGGAAAGCGAAAAATGGATAAAGAAGTTGTGGTACTTAGGCACAATGGAATATCACTCAGCCATGAAATCAATGTCATAAGGCTAGTAGCAGCAGGATGAGTGGATTTAGGTACGATGACTCTCAGTGAAATAAGTCACAGAGAAAAAGACACTTATCCTAAGATATCACTTATAGAGGGAACGTCAAAATCGCTACACTTGAACGGAATTACAAAACAGAACAGAGTCACACATTTAGAAAACACACTATGGCTGCTTAACGGGAAAGGTGAGGTGGGGTGATGCATAAAACAAGGGTTTGAAATTAGCTCAGATACCGTTCCACAAGCCGAATATGTAATAGACAAGACCTACCCCCTGCTCAGTGAACTGGACTCAACAGCCCCTATTCACCGCCCAAGAATATATCTGACTAGTAAGAGTCTTAAAACCTAGGTATTGATCTCTCTCTGGAAGTGCATCAAGAGGGTGTAAAGCGGCATAAACACAGCAGTGAAAAGCAGCGAAACCCCATTATAAAAATAGATTACTGAAAAAAAAAACCCCAGAAAACAAAGACAGTGAAAGAGAGAGAAATTCTTCCAAAATCCGTTCAGGGGCTCTGATGCAACCTGGATTGACCATATCTAGACCCACAGCTGGATGAGACATGAGGCTGGACACTCTTGGGGCTGAGAGGATTGGTGAGCTTGGGTGAGCAAACGCAGACCCTTTAAAGTCCTACTGCGTGGTACCCATGCCGTGGGTCCCAAATCTCCAGGTTCAAGGGCATCTTCCGACATCGAAAACATGCGTGGGAAACCCAGAAGATGGTACACCGTGTGATCGGGAAAGGGTTCTCAAACGCACCTCATTTCTCCTCTCCTTGTGCTCGGGTTCGCCATTCCAGCCGCTCTACTAACCATCTCCCTACTTGGAGAATCAGCACCTTTAACCTCCTGTTTCGGACAGGTCGCAATTTGGCCTGAGGATGAACGGGAAGAGGGGGAACCAATGAGAGACTAGCTCTAGGTGTTGGGACAGGCACAGGTCACTCTATTTTCCCATCAGGAAGAAGAATGAGCCACAGGCTCAGCCTGCCCCCCGGAACCAGAATACGGCCTGAAGCAATCCTGCGCTTTGGCGGCCAGCTCCCAAAAAAGCGAGTTGACAAACGGAGCTCAGGGGCACTGCAACTCACAAACCTGCAGAGTTATAAATGATAACTCTCGTCCACAAATATATTGAGGGAAGGCAACGAGGAGGATTTGAAAGCAAGGCAGAATTGCAGGAAACAGGTGTCAGGAGGCAGACTCGACTCGCCTTGAAAGCACATGAAAAGCGGCACAGCGTTGACAATGATGCCCTTGGCCAAAAAGGGCGTATGCGTTTTTTCCTGAATATATTCAGGAAAAAACGCATACGCCCTTTTTGGCCAACCAGGCAAGCCGGAAAGGCAAATCAGCGCTACAAAGAAGTCTCGCTTGCCATCGGTCCAAAGGGCCATGCTGAAAAAAGTGTAAAAACCAGAAATGCAGGACAGGCCATGGAGACATGGGAGCCTTGCTACGCTGACGGGCGGGCTGTAAATTGCCAACAGCCACTCTGGAGAAGTGTACGGTGTGTCCTGAAACATGTAATAAGCACAGCTTAGAGAGCATAGGGCACTTCCACTCATGGGCGTATAAATCGGGAAACCTAAAAATCAACAAGACACAGGCACCCCAAAGTTTAGGGCTGCTCTGTTTCCAAGAACCTCCACTTCGCTACACCTTCAATATCCCAGGAAAGCGAAAAATGGATAAAGAAGTTGTGGTACTTAGGCACAATGGAATATCACTCAGCCATGAAATCAATGTCATAAGGCTAGTAGCAGCAGGATGAGTGGATTTAGGTACGATGACTCTCAGTGAAATAAGTCACAGAGAAAAAGACACTTATCCTAAGATATCACTTATAGAGGGAACGTCAAAATCGCTACACTTGAACGGAATTACAAAACAGAACAGAGTCACACATTTAGAAAACACACTATGGCTGCTTAACGGGAAAGGTGAGGTGGGGTGATGCATAAAACAAGGGTTTGAAATTAGCTCAGATACCGTTCCACAAGCCGAATATGTAATAGACAAGACCTACCCCCTGCTCAGTGAACTGGACTCAACAGCCCCTATTCACCGCCCAAGAATATATCTGACTAGTAAGAGTCTTAAAACCTAGGTATTGATCTCTCTCTGGAAGTGCATCAAGAGGGTGTAAAGCGGCATAAACACAGCAGTGAAAAGCAGCGAAACCCCATTATAAAAATAGATTACTGAAAAAAAAAAAACCCAGAAAACAAAGACAGTGAAAGAGAGAGAAATTCTTCCAAAATCCGTTCAGGGGCTCTGATGCAACCTGGATTGACCATATCTAGACCCACAGCTGGATGAGACATGAGGCTGGACACTCTTGGGGCTGAGAGGATTGGTGAGCTTGGGTGAGCAAACGCAGACCCTTTAAAGTCCTACTGCGTGGTACCCATGCCGTGGGTCCCAAATCTCCAGGTTCAAGGGCATCTTCCGACATCGAAAACATGCGTGGGAAACCCAGAAGATGGTACACCGTGTGATCGGGAAAGGGTTCTCAAACGCACCTCATTTCTCCTCTCCTTGTGCTCGGGTTCGCCATTCCAGCCGCTCTACTAACCATCTCCCTACTTGGAGAATCAGCACCTTTAACCTCCTGTTTCGGACAGGTCGCAATTTGGCCTGAGGATGAACGGGAAGAGGGGGAACCAATGAGAGACTAGCTCTAGGTGTTGGGACAGGCACAGGTCACTCTATTTTCCCATCAGGAAGAAGAATGAGCCACAGGCTCAGCCTGCCCCCCGGAACCAGAATACGGCCTGAAGCAATCCTGCGCTTTGGCGGCCAGCTCCCAAAAAAGCGAGTTGACAAACGGAGCTCAGGGGCACTGCAACTCACAAACCTGCAGAGTTATAAATGATAACTCTCGTCCACAAATATATTGAGGGAAGGCAACGAGGAGGATTTGAAAGCAAGGCAGAATTGCAGGAAACAGGTGTCAGGAGGCAGACTCGACTCGCCTTGAAAGCACATGAAAAGCGGCACAGCGTTGACAATGATGCCCTTGGCCAAAAAGGGCGTATGCGTTTTTTCCTGAATATATTCAGGAAAAAACGCATACGCCCTTTTTGGCCAACCAGGCAAGCCGGAAAGGCAAATCAGCGCTACAAAGAAGTCTCGCTTGCCATCGGTCCAAAGGGCCATGCTGAAAAAAGTGTAAAAACCAGAAATGCAGGACAGGCCATGGAGACATGGGAGCCTTGCTACGCTGACGGGCGGGCTGTAAATTGCCAACAGCCACTCTGGAGAAGTGTACGGTGTGTCCTGAAACATGTAATAAGCACAGCTTAGAGAGCATAGGGCACTTCCACTCATGGGCGTATAAATCGGGAAACCTAAAAATCAACAAGACACAGGCACCCCAAAGTTTAGGGCTGCTCTGTTTCCAAGAACCTCCACTTCGCTACACCTTCAATATCCCAGGAAAGCGAAAAATGGATAAAGAAGTTGTGGTACTTAGGCACAATGGAATATCACTCAGCCATGAAATCAATGTCATAAGGCTAGTAGCAGCAGGATGAGTGGATTTAGGTACGATGACTCTCAGTGAAATAAGTCACAGAGAAAAAGACACTTATCCTAAGATATCACTTATAGAGGGAACGTCAAAATCGCTACACTTGAACGGAATTACAAAACAGAACAGAGTCACACATTTAGAAAACACACTATGGCTGCTTAACGGGAAAGGTGAGGTGGGGTGATGCATAAAACAAGGGTTTGAAATTAGCTCAGATACCGTTCCACAAGCCGAATATGTAATAGACAAGACCTACCCCCTGCTCAGTGAACTGGACTCAACAGCCCCTATTCACCGCCCAAGAATATATCTGACTAGTAAGAGTCTTAAAACCTAGGTATTGATCTCTCTCTGGAAGTGCATCAAGAGGGTGTAAAGCGGCATAAACACAGCAGTGAAAAGCAGCGAAACCCCATTATAAAAATAGATTACTGAAAAAAAAAAAACCCAGAAAACAAAGACAGTGAAAGAGAGAGAAATTCTTCCAAAATCCGTTCAGGGGCTCTGATGCAACCTGGATTGACCATATCTAGACCCACAGCTGGATGAGACATGAGGCTGGACACTCTTGGGGCTGAGAGGATTGGTGAGCTTGGGTGAGCAAACGCAGACCCTTTAAAGTCCTACTGCGTGGTACCCATGCCGTGGGTCCCAAATCTCCAGGTTCAAGGGCATCTTCCGACATCGAAAACATGCGTGGGAAACCCAGAAGATGGTACACCGTGTGATCGGGAAAGGGTTCTCAAACGCACCTCATTTCTCCTCTCCTTGTGCTCGGGTTCGCCATTCCAGCCGCTCTACTAACCATCTCCCTACTTGGAGAATCAGCACCTTTAACCTCCTGTTTCGGACAGGTCGCAATTTGGCCTCAGGATGAACGGGAAGAGGGGGAACCAATGAGAGACTAGCTCTAGGTGTTGGGACAGGCACAGGTCACTCTATTTTCCCATCAGGAAGAAGAATGAGCCACAGGCTCAGCCTGCCCCCCGGAACCAGAATACGGCCTGAAGCAATCCTGCGCTTTGGCGGCCAGCTCCCAAAAAAGCGAGTTGACAAACGGAGCTCAGGGGCACTGCAACTCACAAACCTGCAGAGTTATAAATGATAACTCTCGTCCACAAATATATTGAGGGAAGGCAACGAGGAGGATTTGAAAGCAAGGCAGAATTGCAGGAAACAGGTGTCAGGAGGCAGACTCGACTCGCCTTGAAAGCACATGAAAAGCGGCACAGCGTTGACAATGATGCCCTTGGCCAAAAAGGGCGTATGCGTTTTTTCCTGAATATATTCAGGAAAAAACGCATACGCCCTTTTTGGCCAACCAGGCAAGCCGGAAAGGCAAATCAGCGCTACAAAGAAGTCTCGCTTGCCATCGGTCCAAAGGGCCATGCTGAAAAAAGTGTAAAAACCAGAAATGCAGGACAGGCCATGGAGACATGGGAGCCTTGCTACGCTGACGGGCGGGCTGTAAATTGCCAACAGCCACTCTGGAGAAGTGTACGGTGTGTCCTGAAACATGTAATAAGCACAGCTTAGAGAGCATAGGGCACTTCCACTCATGGGCGTATAAATCGGGAAACCTAAAAATCAACAAGACACAGGCACCCCAAAGTTTAGGGCTGCTCTGTTTCCAAGAACCTCCACTTCGCTACACCTTCAATATCCCAGGAAAGCGAAAAATGGATAAAGAAGTTGTGGTACTTAGGCACAATGGAATATCACTCAGCCATGAAATCAATGCCATAAGGCTAGTAGCAGCAGGATGAGTGGATTTAGGTACGATGACTCTCAGTGAAATAAGTCACAGAGAAAAAGACACTTATCCTAAGATATCACTTATAGAGGGAACGTCAAAATCGCTACACTTGAACGGAATTACAAAACAGAACAGAGTCACACATTTAGAAAACACACTATGGCTGCTTAACGGGAAAGGTGAGGTGGGGTGATGCACAAAACAAGGGTTTGAAATTAGCTCAGATACCGTTCCACAAGCCGAATATGTAATAGACAAGACCTACCCCCTGCTCAGTGAACTGGACTCAACAGCCCCTATTCACCGCCCAAGAATATATCTGACTAGTAAGAGTCTTAAAACCTAGGTATTGATCTCTCTCTGGAAGTGCATCAAGAGGGTGTAAAGCGGCATAAACACAGCAGTGAAAAGCAGCGAAACCCCATTATAAAAATAGATTACTGAAAAAAAAAAACCCCAGAAAACAAAGACAGTGAAAGAGAGAGAAATTCTTCCAAAATCCGTTCAGGGGCTCTGATGCAACCTGGATTGACCATATCTAGACCCACAGCTGGATGAGACATGAGGCTGGACACTCTTGGGGCTGAGAGGATTGGTGAGCTTGGGTGAGCAAACGCAGACCCTTTAAAGTCCTACTGCGTGGTACCCATGCCGTGGGTCCCAAATCTCCAGGTTCAAGGGCATCTTCCGACATCGAAAACATGCGTGGGAAACCCAGAAGATGGTACACCGTGTGATCGGGAAAGGGTTCTCAAACGCACCTCATTTCTCCTCTCCTTGTGCTCGGGTTCGCCATTCCAGCCGTTCTACTAACCATCTCCCTACTTGGAGAATCAGCACCTTTAACCTCCTGTTTCGGACAGGTCGCAATTTGGCCTGAGGATGAACGGGAAGAGGGGGAACCAATGAGAGACTAGCTCTAGGTGTTGGGACAGGCACAGGTCACTCTATTTTCCCATCAGGAAGAAGAATGAGCCACAGGCTCAGCCTGCCCCCCGGAACCAGAATACGGCCTGAAGCAATCCTGCGCTTTGGCGGCCAGCTCCCAAAAAAGCGAGTTGACAAACGGAGCTCAGGGGCACTGCAACTCACAGACCTGCAGAGTTATAAATGATAACTCTCGTCCACAAATATATTGAGGGAAGGCAACGAGGAGGATTTGAAAGCAAGGCAGAATTGCAGGAAACAGGTGTCAGGAGGCAGACTCGACTCGCCTTGAAAGCACATGAAAAGCGGCACAGCGTTGACAATGATGCCCTTGGCCAAAAAGGGCGTATGCGTTTTTTCCTGAATATATTCAGGAAAAAACGCATACGCCCTTTTTGGCCAACCAGGCAAGCCGGAAAGGCAAATCAGCGCTACAAAGAAGTCTCGCTTGCCATCGGTCCAAAGGGCCATGCTGAAAAAAGTGTAAAAACCAGAAATGCAGGACAGGCCATGGAGACATGGGAGCCTTGCTACGCTGACGGGCGGGCTGTAAATTGCCAACAGCCACTCTGGAGAAGTGTACGGTGTGTCCTGAAACATGTAATAAGCACAGCTTAGAGAGCATAGGGCACTTCCACTCATGGGCGTATAAATCGGGAAACCTAAAAATCAACAAGACACAGGCACCCCAAAGTTTAGGGCTGCTCTGTTTCCAAGAACCTCCACTTCGCTACACCTTCAATATCCCAGGAAAGCGAAAAATGGATAAAGAAGTTGTGGTACTTAGGCACAATGGAATATCACTCAGCCATGAAATCAATGCCATAAGGCTAGTAGCAGCAGGATGAGTGGATTTAGGTACGATGACTCTCAGTGAAATAAGTCACAGAGAAAAAGACACTTATCCTAAGATATCACTTATAGAGGGAACGTCAAAATCGCTACACTTGAACGGAATTACAAAACAGAACAGAGTCACACATTTAGAAAACACACTATGGCTGCTTAACGGGAAAGGTGAGGTGGGGTGATGCACAAAACAAGGGTTTGAAATTAGCTCAGATACCGTTCCACAAGCCGAATATGTAATAGACAAGACCTACCCCCTGCTCAGTGAACTGGACTCAACAGCCCCTATTCACCGCCCAAGAATATATCTGACTAGTAAGAGTCTTAAAACCTAGGTATTGATCTCTCTCTGGAAGTGCATCAAGAGGGTGTAAAGCGGCATAAACACAGCAGTGAAAAGCAGCGAAACCCCATTATAAAAATAGATTACTGAAAAAAAAAAACCCCAGAAAACAAAGACAGTGAAAGAGAGAGAAATTCTTCCAAAATCCGTTCAGGGGCTCTGATGCAACCTGGATTGACCATATCTAGACCCACAGCTGGATGAGACATGAGGCTGGACACTCTTGGGGCTGAGAGGATTGGTGAGCTTGGGTGAGCAAACGCAGACCCTTTAAAGTCCTACTGCGTGGTACCCATGCCGTGGGTCCCAAATCTCCAGGTTCAAGGGCATCTTCCGACATCGAAAACATGCGTGGGAAACCCAGAAGATGGTACACCGTGTGATCGGGAAAGGGTTCTCAAACGCACCTCATTTCTCCTCTCCTTGTGCTCGGGTTCGCCATTCCAGCCGCTCTACTAACCATCTCCCTACTTGGAGAATCAGCACCTTTAACCTCCTGTTTCGGACAGGTCGCAATTTGGCCTGAGGATGAACGGGAAGAGGGGGAACCAATGAGAGACTAGCTCTAGGTGTTGGGACAGGCACAGGTCACTCTATTTTCCCATCAGGAAGAAGAATGAGCCACAGGCTCAGCCTGCCCCCCGGAACCAGAATACGGCCTGAAGCAATCCTGCGCTTTGGCGGCCAGCTCCCAAAAAAGCGAGTTGACAAACGGAGCTCAGGGGCACTGCAACTCACAAACCTGCAGAGTTATAAATGATAACTCTCGTCCACAAATATATTGAGGGAAGGCAACGAGGAGGATTTGAAAGCAAGGCAGAATTGCAGGAAACAGGTGTCAGGAGGCAGACTCGACTCGCCTTGAAAGCACATGAAAAGCGGCACAGCGTTGACAATGATGCCCTTGGCCAAAAAGGGCGTATGCGTTTTTTCCTGAATATATTCAGGAAAAAACGCATACGCCCTTTTTGGCCAACCAGGCAAGCCGGAAAGGCAAATCAGCGCTACAAAGAAGTCTCGCTTGCCATCGGTCCAAAGGGCCATGCTGAAAAAAGTGTAAAAACCAGAAATGCAGGACAGGCCATGGAGACATGGGAGCCTTGCTACGCTGACGGGCGGGCTGTAAATTGCCAACAGCCACTCTGGAGAAGTGTACGGTGTGTCCTGAAACATGTAATAAGCACAGCTTAGAGAGCATAGGGCACTTCCACTCATGGGCGTATAAATCGGGAAACCTAAAAATCAACAAGACACAGGCACCCCAAAGTTTAGGGCTGCTCTGTTTCCAAGAACCTCCACTTCGCTACACCTTCAATATCCCAGGAAAGCGAAAAATGGATAAAGAAGTTGTGGTACTTAGGCACAATGGAATATCACTCAGCCATGAAATCAATGTCATAAGGCTAGTAGCAGCAGGATGAGTGGATTTAGGTACGATGACTCTCAGTGAAATAAGTCACAGAGAAAAAGACACTTATCCTAAGATATCACTTATAGAGGGAACGTCAAAATCGCTACACTTGAACGGAATTACAAAACAGAACAGAGTCACACATTTAGAAAACACACTATGGCTGCTTAACGGGAAAGGTGAGGTGGGGTGATGCATAAAACAAGGGTTTGAAATTAGCTCAGATACCGTTCCACAAGCCGAATATGTAATAGACAAGACCTACCCCCTGCTCAGTGAACTGGACTCAACAGCCCCTATTCACCGCCCAAGAATATATCTGACTAGTAAGAGTCTTAAAACCTAGGTATTGATCTCTCTCTGGAAGTGCATCAAGAGGGTGTAAAGCGGCATAAACACAGCAGTGAAAAGCAGCGAAACCCCATTATAAAAATAGATTACTGAAAAAAAAAAAACCCAGAAAACAAAGACAGTGAAAGAGAGAGAAATTCTTCCAAAATCCGTTCAGGGGCTCTGATGCAACCTGGATTGACCATATCTAGACCCACAGCTGGATGAGACATGAGGCTGGACACTCTTGGGGCTGAGAGGATTGGTGAGCTTGGGTGAGCAAACGCAGACCCTTTAAAGTCCTACTGCGTGGTACCCATGCCGTGGGTCCCAAATCTCCAGGTTCAAGGGCATCTTCCGACATCGAAAACATGCGTGGGAAACCCAGAAGATGGTACACCGTGTGATCGGGAAAGGGTTCTCAAACGCACCTCATTTCTCCTCTCCTTGTGCTCGGGTTCGCCATTCCAGCCGCTCTACTAACCATCTCCCTACTTGGAGAATCAGCACCTTTAACCTCCTGTTTCGGACAGGTCGCAATTTGGCCTGAGGATGAACGGGAAGAGGGGGAACCAATGAGAGACTAGCTCTAGGTGTTGGGACAGGCACAGGTCACTCTATTTTCCCATCAGGAAGAAGAATGAGCCACAGGCTCAGCCTGCCCCCCGGAACCAGAATACGGCCTGAAGCAATCCTGCGCTTTGGCGGCCAGCTCCCAAAAAAGCGAGTTGACAAACGGAGCTCAGGGGCACTGCAACTCACAAACCTGCAGAGTTATAAATGATAACTCTCGTCCACAAATATATTGAGGGAAGGCAACGAGGAGGATTTGAAAGCAAGGCAGAATTGCAGGAAACAGGTGTCAGGAGGCAGACTCGACTCGCCTTGAAAGCACATGAAAAGCGGCACAGCGTTGACAATGATGCCCTTGGCCAAAAAGGGCGTATGCGTTTTTTCCTGAATATATTCAGGAAAAAACGCATACGCCCTTTTTGGCCAACCAGGCAAGCCGGAAAGGCAAATCAGCGCTACAAAGAAGTCTCGCTTGCCATCGGTCCAAAGGGCCATGCTGAAAAAAGTGTAAAAACCAGAAATGCAGGACAGGCCATGGAGACATGGGAGCCTTGCTACGCTGACGGGCGGGCTGTAAATTGCCAACAGCCACTCTGGAGAAGTGTACGGTGTGTCCTGAAACATGTAATAAGCACAGCTTAGAGAGCATAGGGCACTTCCACTCATGGGCGTATAAATCGGGAAACCTAAAAATCAACAAGACACAGGCACCCCAAAGTTTAGGGCTGCTCTGTTTCCAAGAACCTCCACTTCGCTACACCTTCAATATCCCAGGAAAGCGAAAAATGGATAAAGAAGTTGTGGTACTTAGGCACAATGGAATATCACTCAGCCATGAAATCAATGTCATAAGGCTAGTAGCAGCAGGATGAGTGGATTTAGGTACGATGACTCTCAGTGAAATAAGTCACAGAGAAAAAGACACTTATCCTAAGATATCACTTATAGAGGGAACGTCAAAATCGCTACACTTGAACGGAATTACAAAACAGAACAGAGTCACACATTTAGAAAACACACTATGGCTGCTTAACGGGAAAGGTGAGGTGGGGTGATGCATAAAACAAGGGTTTGAAATTAGCTCAGATACCGTTCCACAAGCCGAATATGTAATAGACAAGACCTACCCCCTGCTCAGTGAACTGGACTCAACAGCCCCTATTCACCGCCCAAGAATATATCTGACTAGTAAGAGTCTTAAAACCTAGGTATTGATCTCTCTCTGGAAGTGCATCAAGAGGGTGTAAAGCGGCATAAACACAGCAGTGAAAAGCAGCGAAACCCCATTATAAAAATAGATTACTGAAAAAAAAAAACCCCAGAAAACAAAGACAGTGAAAGAGAGAGAAATTCTTCCAAAATCCGTTCAGGGGCTCTGATGCAACCTGGATTGACCATATCTAGACCCACAGCTGGATGAGACATGAGGCTGGACACTCTTGGGGCTGAGAGGATTGGTGAGCTTGGGTGAGCAAACGCAGACCCTTTAAAGTCCTACTGCGTGGTACCCATGCCGTGGGTCCCAAATCTCCAGGTTCAAGGGCATCTTCCGACATCGAAAACATGCGTGGGAAACCCAGAAGATGGTACACCGTGTGATCGGGAAAGGGTTCTCAAACGCACCTCATTTCTCCTCTCCTTGTGCTCGGGTTCGCCATTCCAGCCGCTCTACTAACCATCTCCCTACTTGGAGAATCAGCACCTTTAACCTCCTGTTTCGGACAGGTCGCAATTTGGCCTGAGGATGAACGGGAAGAGGGGGAACCAATGAGAGACTAGCTCTAGGTGTTGGGACAGGCACAGGTCACTCTATTTTCCCATCAGGAAGAAGAATGAGCCACAGGCTCAGCCTGCCCCCCGGAACCAGAATACGGCCTGAAGCAATCCTGCGCTTTGGCGGCCAGCTCCCAAAAAAGCGAGTTGACAAACGGAGCTCAGGGGCACTGCAACTCACAAACCTGCAGAGTTATAAATGATAACTCTCGTCCACAAATATATTGAGGGAAGGCAACGAGGAGGATTTGAAAGCAAGGCAGAATTGCAGGAAACAGGTGTCAGGAGGCAGACTCGACTCGCCTTGAAAGCACATGAAAAGCGGCACAGCGTTGACAATGATGCCCTTGGCCAAAAAGGGCGTATGCGTTTTTTCCTGAATATATTCAGGAAAAAACGCATACGCCCTTTTTGGCCAACCAGGCAAGCCGGAAAGGCAAATCAGCGCTACAAAGAAGTCTCGCTTGCCATCGGTCCAAAGGGCCATGCTGAAAAAAGTGTAAAAACCAGAAATGCAGGACAGGCCATGGAGACATGGGAGCCTTGCTACGCTGACGGGCGGGCTGTAAATTGCCAACAGCCACTCTGGAGAAGTGTACGGTGTGTCCTGAAACATGTAATAAGCACAGCTTAGAGAGCATAGGGCACTTCCACTCATGGGCGTATAAATCGGGAAACCTAAAAATCAACAAGACACAGGCACCCCAAAGTTTAGGGCTGCTCTGTTTCCAAGAACCTCCACTTCGCTACACCTTCAATATCCCAGGAAAGCGAAAAATGGATAAAGAAGTTGTGGTACTTAGGCACAATGGAATATCACTCAGCCATGAAATCAATGTCATAAGGCTAGTAGCAGCAGGATGAGTGGATTTAGGTACGATGACTCTCAGTGAAATAAGTCACAGAGAAAAAGACACTTATCCTAAGATATCACTTATAGAGGGAACGTCAAAATCGCTACACTTGAACGGAATTACAAAACAGAACAGAGTCACACATTTAGAAAACACACTATGGCTGCTTAACGGGAAAGGTGAGGTGGGGTGATGCATAAAACAAGGGTTTGAAATTAGCTCAGATACCGTTCCACAAGCCGAATATGTAATAGACAAGACCTACCCCCTGCTCAGTGAACTGGACTCAACAGCCCCTATTCACCGCCCAAGAATATATCTGACTAGTAAGAGTCTTAAAACCTAGGTATTGATCTCTCTCTGGAAGTGCATCAAGAGGGTGTAAAGCGGCATAAACACAGCAGTGAAAAGCAGCGAAACCCCATTATAAAAATAGATTACTGAAAAAAAAAAACCCCAGAAAACAAAGACAGTGAAAGAGAGAGAAATTCTTCCAAAATCCGTTCAGGGGCTCTGATGCAACCTGGATTGACCATATCTAGACCCACAGCTGGATGAGACATGAGGCTGGACACTCTTGGGGCTGAGAGGATTGGTGAGCTTGGGTGAGCAAACGCAGACCCTTTAAAGTCCTACTGCGTGGTACCCATGCCGTGGGTCCCAAATCTCCAGGTTCAAGGGCATCTTCCGACATCGAAAACATGCGTGGGAAACCCAGAAGATGGTACACCGTGTGATCGGGAAAGGGTTCTCAAACGCACCTCATTTCTCCTCTCCTTGTGCTCGGGTTCGCCATTCCAGCCGCTCTACTAACCATCTCCCTACTTGGAGAATCAGCACCTTTAACCTCCTGTTTCGGACAGGTCGCAATTTGGCCTGAGGATGAACGGGAAGAGGGGGAACCAATGAGAGACTAGCTCTAGGTGTTGGGACAGGCACAGGTCACTCTATTTTCCCATCAGGAAGAAGAATGAGCCACAGGCTCAGCCTGCCCCCCGGAACCAGAATACGGCCTGAAGCAATCCTGCGCTTTGGCGGCCAGCTCCCAAAAAAGCGAGTTGACAAACGGAGCTCAGGGGCACTGCAACTCACAAACCTGCAGAGTTATAAATGATAACTCTCGTCCACAAATATATTGAGGGAAGGCAACGAGGAGGATTTGAAAGCAAGGCAGAATTGCAGGAAACAGGTGTCAGGAGGCAGACTCGACTCGCCTTGAAAGCACATGAAAAGCGGCACAGCGTTGACAATGATGCCCTTGGCCAAAAAGGGCGTATGCGTTTTTTCCTGAATATATTCAGGAAAAAACGCATACGCCCTTTTTGGCCAACCAGGCAAGCCGGAAAGGCAAATCAGCGCTACAAAGAAGTCTCGCTTGCCATCGGTCCAAAGGGCCATGCTGAAAAAAGTGTAAAAACCAGAAATGCAGGACAGGCCATGGAGACATGGGAGCCTTGCTACGCTGACGGGCGGGCTGTAAATTGCCAACAGCCACTCTGGAGAAGTGTACGGTGTGTCCTGAAACATGTAATAAGCACAGCTTAGAGAGCATAGGGCACTTCCACTCATGGGCGTATAAATCGGGAAACCTAAAAATCAACAAGACACAGGCACCCCAAAGTTTAGGGCTGCTCTGTTTCCAAGAACCTCCACTTCGCTACACCTTCAATATCCCAGGAAAGCGAAAAATGGATAAAGAAGTTGTGGTACTTAGGCACAATGGAATATCACTCAGCCATGAAATCAATGTCATAAGGCTAGTAGCAGCAGGATGAGTGGATTTAGGTACGATGACTCTCAGTGAAATAAGTCACAGAGAAAAAGACACTTATCCTAAGATATCACTTATAGAGGGAACGTCAAAATCGCTACACTTGAACGGAATTACAAAACAGAACAGAGTCACACATTTAGAAAACACACTATGGCTGCTTAACGGGAAAGGTGAGGTGGGGTGATGCATAAAACAAGGGTTTGAAATTAGCTCAGATACCGTTCCACAAGCCGAATATGTAATAGACAAGACCTACCCCCTGCTCAGTGAACTGGACTCAACAGCCCCTATTCACCGCCCAAGAATATATCTGACTAGTAAGAGTCTTAAAACCTAGGTATTGATCTCTCTCTGGAAGTGCATCAAGAGGGTGTAAAGCGGCATAAACACAGCAGTGAAAAGCAGCGAAACCCCATTATAAAAATAGATTACTGAAAAAAAAAAAACCCAGAAAACAAAGACAGTGAAAGAGAGAGAAATTCTTCCAAAATCCGTTCAGGGGCTCTGATGCAACCTGGATTGACCATATCTAGACCCACAGCTGGATGAGACATGAGGCTGGACACTCTTGGGGCTGAGAGGATTGGTGAGCTTGGGTGAGCAAACGCAGACCCTTTAAAGTCCTACTGCGTGGTACCCATGCCGTGGGTCCCAAATCTCCAGGTTCAAGGGCATCTTCCGACATCGAAAACATGCGTGGGAAACCCAGAAGATGGTACACCGTGTGATCGGGAAAGGGTTCTCAAACGCACCTCATTTCTCCTCTCCTTGTGCTCGGGTTCGCCATTCCAGCCGCTCTACTAACCATCTCCCTACTTGGAGAATCAGCACCTTTAACCTCCTGTTTCGGACAGGTCGCAATTTGGCCTGAGGATGAACGGGAAGAGGGGGAACCAATGAGAGACTAGCTCTAGGTGTTGGGACAGGCACAGGTCACTCTATTTTCCCATCAGGAAGAAGAATGAGCCACAGGCTCAGCCTGCCCCCCGGAACCAGAATACGGCCTGAAGCAATCCTGCGCTTTGGCGGCCAGCTCCCAAAAATGCGAGTTGACAAACGGAGCTCAGGGGCACTGCAACTCACAAACCTGCAGAGTTATAAATGATAACTCTCGTCCACAAATATATTGAGGGAAGGCAACGAGGAGGATTTGAAAGCAAGGCAGAATTGCAGGAAACAGGTTTCAGGAGGCAGACTCGACTCGCCTTGAAAGCACATGAAAAGCGGCACAGCGTTGACAATGATGCCCTTGGCCAAAAAGGGCGTATGCGTTTTTTCCTGAATATATTCAGGAAAAAACGCATACGCCCTTTTTGGCCAACCAGGCAAGCCGGAAAGGCAAATCAGCGCTACAAAGAAGTCTCGCTTGCCATCGGTCCAAAGGGCCATGCTGAAAAAAGTGTAAAAACCAGAAATGCAGGACAGGCCATGGAGACATGGGAGCCTTGCTACGCTGACGGGCGGGCTGTAAATTGCCAACAGCCACTCTGGAGAAGTGTACGGTGTGTCCTGAAACATGTAATAAGCACAGCTTAGAGAGCATAGGGCACTTCCACTCATGGGCGTATAAATCGGGAAACCTAAAAATCAACAAGACACAGGCACCCCAAAGTTTAGGGCTGCTCTGTTTCCAAGAACCTCCACTTCGCTACACCTTCAATATCCCAGGAAAGCGAAAAATGGATAAAGAAGTTGTGGTACTTAGGCACAATGGAATATCACTCAGCCATGAAATCAATGTCATAAGGCTAGTAGCAGCAGGATGAGTGGATTTAGGTACGATGACTCTCAGTGAAATAAGTCACAGAGAAAAAGACACTTATCCTAAGATATCACTTATAGAGGGAACGTCAAAATCGCTACACTTGAACGGAATTACAAAACAGAACAGAGTCACACATTTAGAAAACACACTATGGCTGCTTAACGGGAAAGGTGAGGTGGGGTGATGCATAAAACAAGGGTTTGAAATTAGCTCAGATACCGTTCCACAAGCCGAATATGTAATAGACAAGACCTACCCCCTGCTCAGTGAACTGGACTCAACAGCCCCTATTCACCGCCCAAGAATATATCTGACTAGTAAGAGTCTTAAAACCTAGGTATTGATCTCTCTCTGGAAGTGCATCAAGAGGGTGTAAAGCGGCATAAACACAGCAGTGAAAAGCAGCGAAACCCCATTATAAAAATAGATTACTGAAAAAAAAAAAACCCAGAAAACAAAGACAGTGAAAGAGAGAGAAATTCTTCCAAAATCCGTTCAGGGGCTCTGATGCAACCTGGATTGACCATATCTAGACCCACAGCTGGATGAGACATGAGGCTGGACACTCTTGGGGCTGAGAGGATTGGTGAGCTTGGGTGAGCAAACGCAGACCCTTTAAAGTCCTACTGCGTGGTACCCATGCCGTGGGTCCCAAATCTCCAGGTTCAAGGGCATCTTCCGACATCGAAAACATGTGTGGGAAACCCAGAAGATGGTACACCGTGTGATCGGGAAAGGGTTCTCAAACGCACCTCATTTCTCCTCTCCTTGTGCTCGGGTTCGCCATTCCAGCCGCTCTACTAACCATCTCCCTACTTGGAGAATCAGCACCTTTAACCTCCTGTTTCGGACAGGTCGCAATTTGGCCTGAGGATGAACGGGAAGAGGGGGAACCAATGAGAGACTAGCTCTAGGTGTTGGGACAGGCACAGGTCACTCTATTTTCCCATCAGGAAGAAGAATGAGCCACAGGCTCAGCCTGCCCCCCGGAACCAGAATACGGCCTGAAGCAATCCTGCGCTTTGGCGGCCAGCTCCCAAAAAAGCGAGTTGACAAACGGAGCTCAGGGGCACTGCAACTCACAAACCTGCAGAGTTATAAATGATAACTCTCGTCCACAAATATATTGAGGGAAGGCAACGAGGAGGATTTGAAAGCAAGGCAGAATTGCAGGAAACAGGTTTCAGGAGGCAGACTCGACTCGCCTTGAAAGCACATGAAAAGCGGCACAGCGTTGACAATGATGCCCTTGGCCAAAAAGGGCGTATGCGTTTTTTCCTGAATATATTCAGGAAAAAACGCATACGCCCTTTTTGGCCAACCAGGCAAGCCGGAAAGGCAAATCAGCGCTACAAAGAAGTCTCGCTTGCCATCGGTCCAAAGGGCCATGCTGAAAAAAGTGTAAAAACCAGAAATGCAGGACAGGCCATGGAGACATGGGAGCCTTGCTACGCTGACGGGCGGGCTGTAAATTGCCAACAGCCACTCTGGAGAAGTGTACGGTGTGTCCTGAAACATGTAATAAGCACAGCTTAGAGAGCATAGGGCACTTCCACTCATGGGCGTATAAATCGGGAAACCTAAAAATCAACAAGACACAGGCACCCCAAAGTTTAGGGCTGCTCTGTTTCCAAGAACCTCCACTTCGCTACACCTTCAATATCCCAGGAAAGCGAAAAATGGATAAAGAAGTTGTGGTACTTAGGCACAATGGAATATCACTCAGCCATGAAATCAATGTCATAAGGCTAGTAGCAGCAGGATGAGTGGATTTAGGTACGATGACTCTCAGTGAAATAAGTCACAGAGAAAAAGACACTTATCCTAAGATATCACTTATAGAGGGAACGTCAAAATCGCTACACTTGAACGGAATTACAAAACAGAACAGAGTCACACATTTAGAAAACACACTATGGCTGCTTAACGGGAAAGGTGAGGTGGGGTGATGCATAAAACAAGGGTTTGAAATTAGCTCAGATACCGTTCCACAAGCCGAATATGTAATAGACAAGACCTACCCCCTGCTCAGTGAACTGGACTCAACAGCCCCTATTCACCGCCCAAGAATATATCTGACTAGTAAGAGTCTTAAAACCTAGGTATTGATCTCTCTCTGGAAGTGCATCAAGAGGGTGTAAAGCGGCATAAACACAGCAGTGAAAAGCAGCGAAACCCCATTATAAAAATAGATTACTGAAAAAAAAAAACCCCAGAAAACAAAGACAGTGAAAGAGAGAGAAATTCTTCCAAAATCCGTTCAGGGGCTCTGATGCAACCTGGATTGACCATATCTAGACCCACAGCTGGATGAGACATGAGGCTGGACACTCTTGGGGCTGAGAGGATTGGTGAGCTTGGGTGAGCAAACGCAGACCCTTTAAAGTCCTACTGCGTGGTACCCATGCCGTGGGTCCCAAATCTCCAGGTTCAAGGGCATCTTCCGACATCGAAAACATGCGTGGGAAACCCAGAAGATGGTACACCGTGTGATCGGGAAAGGGTTCTCAAACGCACCTCATTTCTCCTCTCCTTGTGCTCGGGTTCGCCATTCCAGCCGCTCTACTAACCATCTCCCTACTTGGAGAATCAGCACCTTTAACCTCCTGTTTCGGACAGGTCGCAATTTGGCCTGAGGATGAACGGGAAGAGGGGGAACCAATGAGAGACTAGCTCTAGGTGTTGGGACAGGCACAGGTCACTCTATTTTCCCATCAGGAAGAAGAATGAGCCACAGGCTCAGCCTGCCCCCCGGAACCAGAATACGGCCTGAAGCAATCCTGCGCTTTGGCGGCCAGCTCCCAAAAAAGCGAGTTGACAAACGGAGCTCAGGGGCACTGCAACTCACAAACCTGCAGAGTTATAAATGATAACTCTCGTCCACAAATATATTGAGGGAAGGCAACGAGGAGGATTTGAAAGCAAGGCAGAATTGCAGGAAACAGGTTTCAGGAGGCAGACTCGACTCGCCTTGAAAGCACATGAAAAGCGGCACAGCGTTGACAATGATGCCCTTGGCCAAAAAGGGCGTATGCGTTTTTTCCTGAATATATTCAGGAAAAAACGCATACGCCCTTTTTGGCCAACCAGGCAAGCCGGAAAGGCAAATCAGCGCTACAAAGAAGTCTCGCTTGCCATCGGTCCAAAGGGCCATGCTGAAAAAAGTGTAAAAACCAGAAATGCAGGACAGGCCATGGAGACATGGGAGCCTTGCTACGCTGACGGGCGGGCTGTAAATTGCCAACAGCCACTCTGGAGAAGTGTACGGTGTGTCCTGAAACATGTAATAAGCACAGCTTAGAGAGCATAGGGCACTTCCACTCATGGGCGTATAAATCGGGAAACCTAAAAATCAACAAGACACAGGCACCCCAAAGTTTAGGGCTGCTCTGTTTCCAAGAACCTCCACTTCGCTACACCTTCAATATCCCAGGAAAGCGAAAAATGGATAAAGAAGTTGTGGTACTTAGGCACAATGGAATATCACTCAGCCATGAAATCAATGTCATAAGGCTAGTAGCAGCAGGATGAGTGGATTTAGGTACGATGACTCTCAGTGAAATAAGTCACAGAGAAAAAGACACTTATCCTAAGATATCACTTATAGAGGGAACGTCAAAATCGCTACACTTGAACGGAATTACAAAACAGAACAGAGTCACACATTTAGAAAACACACTATGGCTGCTTAACGGGAAAGGTGAGGTGGGGTGATGCATAAAACAAGGGTTTGAAATTAGCTCAGATACCGTTCCACAAGCCGAATATGTAATAGACAAGACCTACCCCCTGCTCAGTGAACTGGACTCAACAGCCCCTATTCACCGCCCAAGAATATATCTGACTAGTAAGAGTCTTAAAACCTAGGTATTGATCTCTCTCTGGAAGTGCATCAAGAGGGTGTAAAGCGGCATAAACACAGCAGTGAAAAGCAGCTAAACCCCATTATAAAAATAGATTACTGAAAAAAAAAAACCCCAGAAAACAAAGACAGTGAAAGAGAGAGAAATTCTTCCAAAATCCGTTCAGGGGCTCTGATGCAACCTGGATTGACCATATCTAGACCCACAGCTGGATGAGACATGAGGCTGGACACTCTTGGGGCTGAGACGATTGGTGAGCTTGGGTGAGCAAACGCAGACCCTTTAAAGTCCTACTGCGTGGTACCCATGCCGTGGGTCCCAAATCTCCAGGTTCAAGGGCATCTTCCGACATCGAAAACATGCGTGGGAAACCCAGAAGATGGTACACCGTGTGATCGGGAAAGGGTTCTCAAACGCACCTCATTTCTCCTCTCCTTGTGCTCGGGTTCGCCATTCCAGCCGCTCTACTAACCATCTCCCTACTTGGAGAATCAGCACCTTTAACCTCCTGTTTCGGACAGGTCGCAATTTGGCCTGAGGATGAACGGGAAGAGGGGGAACCAATGAGAGACTAGCTCTAGGTGTTGGGACAGGCACAGGTCACTCTATTTTCCCATCAGGAAGAAGAATGAGCCACAGGCTCAGCCTGCCCCCCGGAACCAGAATACGGCCTGAAGCAATCCTGCGCTTTGGCGGCCAGCTCCCAAAAAAGCGAGTTGACAAACGGAGCTCAGGGGCACTGCAACTCACAAACCTGCAGAGTTATAAATGATAACTCTCGTCCACAAATATATTGAGGGAAGGCAACGAGGAGGATTTGAAAGCAAGGCAGAATTGCAGGAAACAGGTTTCAGGAGGCAGACTCGACTCGCCTTGAAAGCACATGAAAAGCGGCACAGCGTTGACAATGATGCCCTTGGCCAAAAAGGGCGTATGCGTTTTTTCCTGAATATATTCAGGAAAAAACGCATACGCCCTTTTTGGCCAACCAGGCAAGCCGGAAAGGCAAATCAGCGCTACAAAGAAGTCTCGCTTGCCATCGGTCCAAAGGGCCATGCTGAAAAAAGTGTAAAAACCAGAAATGCAGGACAGGCCATGGAGACATGGGAGCCTTGCTACGCTGACGGGCGGGCTGTAAATTGCCAACAGCCACTCTGGAGAAGTGTACGGTGTGTCCTGAAACATGTAATAAGCACAGCTTAGAGAGCATAGGGCACTTCCACTCATGGGCGTATAAATCGGGAAACCTAAAAATCAACAAGACACAGGCACCCCAAAGTTTAGGGCTGCTCTGTTTCCAAGAACCTCCACTTCGCTACACCTTCAATATCCCAGGAAAGCGAAAAATGGATAAAGAAGTTGTGGTACTTAGGCACAATGGAATATCACTCAGCCATGAAATCAATGTCATAAGGCTAGTAGCAGCAGGATGAGTGGATTTAGGTACGATGACTCTCAGTGAAATAAGTCACAGAGAAAAAGACACTTATCCTAAGATATCACTTATAGAGGGAACGTCAAAATCGCTACACTTGAACGGAATTACAAAACAGAACAGAGTCACACATTTAGAAAACACACTATGGCTGCTTAACGGGAAAGGTGAGGTGGGGTGATGCATAAAACAAGGGTTTGAAATTAGCTCAGATACCGTTCCACAAGCCGAATATGTAATAGACAAGACCTACCCCCTGCTCAGTGAACTGGACTCAACAGCCCCTATTCACCGCCCAAGAATATATCTGACTAGTAAGAGTCTTAAAACCTAGGTATTGATCTCTCTCTGGAAGTGCATCAAGAGGGTGTAAAGCGGCATAAACACAGCAGTGAAAAGCAGCTAAACCCCATTATAAAAATAGATTACTGAAAAAAAAAAACCCCAGAAAACAAAGACAGTGAAAGAGAGAGAAATTCTTCCAAAATCCGTTCAGGGGCTCTGATGCAACCTGGATTGACCATATCTAGACCCACAGCTGGATGAGACATGAGGCTGGACACTCTTGGGGCTGAGACGATTGGTGAGCTTGGGTGAGCAAACGCAGACCCTTTAAAGTCCTACTGCGTGGTACCCATGCCGTGGGTCCCAAATCTCCAGGTTCAAGGGCATCTTCCGACATCGAAAACATGCGTGGGAAACCCAGAAGATGGTACACCGTGTGATCGGGAAAGGGTTCTCAAACGCACCTCATTTCTCCTCTCCTTGTGCTCGGGTTCGCCATTCCAGCCGCTCTACTAACCATCTCCCTACTTGGAGAATCAGCACCTTTAACCTCCTGTTTCGGACAGGTCGCAATTTGGCCTGAGGATGAACGGGAAGAGGGGGAACCAATGAGAGACTAGCTCTAGGTGTTGGGACAGGCACAGGTCACTCTATTTTCCCATCAGGAAGAAGAATGAGCCACAGGCTCAGCCTGCCCCCCGGAACCAGAATACGGCCTGAAGCAATCCTGCGCTTTGGCGGCCAGCTCCCAAAAAAGCGAGTTGACAAACGGAGCTCAGGGGCACTGCAACTCACAAACCTGCAGAGTTATAAATGATAACTCTCGTCCACAAATATATTGAGGGAAGGCAACGAGGAGGATTTGAAAGCAAGGCAGAATTGCAGGAAACAGGTTTCAGGAGGCAGACTCGACTCGCCTTGAAAGCACATGAAAAGCGGCACAGCGTTGACAATGATGCCCTTGGCCAAAAAGGGCGTATGCGTTTTTTCCTGACTATATTCAGGAAAAAACGCATACGCCCTTTTTGGCCAACCAGGCAAGCCGGAAAGGCAAATCAGCGCTACAAAGAAGTCTCGCTTGCCATCGGTCCAAAGGGCCATGCTGAAAAAAGTGTAAAAACCAGAAATGCAGGACAGGCCATGGAGACATGGGAGCCTTGCTACGCTGACGGGCGGGCTGTAAATTGCCAACAGCCACTCTGGAGAAGTGTACGGTGTGTCCTGAAACATGTAATAAGCACAGCTTAGAGAGCATAGGGCACTTCCACTCATGGGCGTATAAATCGGGAAACCTAAAAATCAACAAGACACAGGCACCCCAAAGTTTAGGGCTGCTCTGTTTCCAAGAACCTCCACTTCGGTACACCTTCAATATCCCAGGAAAGCGAAAAATGGATAAAGAAGTTGTGGTACTTAGGCACAATGGAATATCACTCAGCCATGAAATCAATGTCATAAGGCTAGTAGCAGCAGGATGAGTGGATTTAGGTACGATGACTCTCAGTGAAATAAGTCACAGAGAAAAAGACACTTATCCTAAGATATCACTTATAGAGGGAACGTCAAAATCGCTACACTTGAACGGAATTACAAAACAGAACAGAGTCACACATTTAGAAAACACACTATGGCTGCTTAACGGGAAAGGTGAGGTGGGGTGATGCATAAAACAAGGGTTTGAAATTAGCTCAGATACCGTTCCACAAGCCGAATATGTAATAGACAAGACCTACCCCCTGCTCAGTGAACTGGACTCAACAGCCCCTATTCACCGCCCAAGAATATATCTGACTAGTAAGAGTCTTAAAACCTAGGTATTGATCTCTCTCTGGAAGTGCATCAAGAGGGTGTAAAGCGGCATAAACACAGCAGTGAAAAGCAGCTAAACCCCATTATAAAAATAGATTACTGAAAAAAAAAAACCCCAGAAAACAAAGACAGTGAAAGAGAGAGAAATTCTTCCAAAATCCGTTCAGGGGCTCTGATGCAACCTGGATTGACCATATCTAGACCCACAGCTGGATGAGACATGAGGCTGGACACTCTTGGGGCTGAGAGGATTGGTGAGCTTGGGTGAGCAAACGCAGACCCTTTAAAGTCCTACTGCGTGGTACCCATGCCGTGGGTCCCAAATCTCCAGGTTCAAGGGCATCTTCCGACATCGAAAACATGCGTGGGAAACCCAGAAGATGGTACACCGTGTGATCGGGAAAGGGTTCTCAAACGCACCTCATTTCTCCTCTCCTTGTGCTCGGGTTCGCCATTCCAGCCGCTCTACTAACCATCTCCCTACTTGGAGAATCAGCACCTTTAACCTCCTGTTTCGGACAGGTCGCAATTTGGCCTGAGGATGAACGGGAAGAGGGGGAACCAATGAGAGACTAGCTCTAGGTGTTGGGACAGGCACAGGTCACTCTATTTTCCCATCAGGAAGAAGAATGAGCCACAGGCTCAGCCTGCCCCCCGGAACCAGAATACGGCCTGAAGCAATCCTGCGCTTTGGCGGCCAGCTCCCAAAAAAGCGAGTTGACAAACGGAGCTCAGGGGCACTGCAACTCACAAACCTGCAGAGTTATAAATGATAACTCTCGTCCACAAATATATTGAGGGAAGGCAACGAGGAGGATTTGAAAGCAAGGCAGAATTGCAGGAAACAGGTTTCAGGAGGCAGACTCGACTCGCCTTGAAAGCACATGAAAAGCGGCACAGCGTTGACAATGATGCCCTTGGCCAAAAAGGGCGTATGCGTTTTTTCCTGACTATATTCAGGAAAAAACGCATACGCCCTTTTTGGCCAACCAGGCAAGCCGGAAAGGCAAATCAGCGCTACAAAGAAGTCTCGCTTGCCATCGGTCCAAAGGGCCATGCTGAAAAAAGTGTAAAAACCAGAAATGCAGGACAGGCCATGGAGACATGGGAGCCTTGCTACGCTGACGGGCGGGCTGTAAATTGCCAACAGCCACTCTGGAGAAGTGTACGGTGTGTCCTGAAACATGTAATAAGCACAGCTTAGAGAGCATAGGGCACTTCCACTCATGGGCGTATAAATCGGGAAACCTAAAAATCAACAAGACACAGGCACCCCAAAGTTTAGGGCTGCTCTGTTTCCAAGAACCTCCACTTCGGTACACCTTCAATATCCCAGGAAAGCGAAAAATGGATAAAGAAGTTGTGGTACTTAGGCACAATGGAATATCACTCAGCCATGAAATCAATGTCATAAGGCTAGTAGCAGCAGGATGAGTGGATTTAGGTACAATGACTCTCAGTGAAATAAGTCACAGAGAAAAAGACACTTATCCTAAGATATCACTTATAGAGGGAACGTCAAAATCGCTACACTTGAACGGAATTACAAAACAGAACAGAGTCACACATTTAGAAAACACACTATGGCTGCTTAACGGGAAAGGTGAGGTGGGGTGATGCATAAAACAAGGGTTTGAAATTAGCTCAGATACCGTTCCACAAGCCGAATATGTAATAGACAAGACCTACCCCCTGCTCAGTGAACTGGACTCAACAGCCCCTATTCACCGCCCAAGAATATATCTGACTAGTAAGAGTCTTAAAACCTAGGTATTGATCTCTCTCTGGAAGTGCATCAAGAGGGTGTAAAGCGGCATAAACACAGCAGTGAAAAGCAGCTAAACCCCATTATAAAAATAGATTACTGAAAAAAAAAAACCCCAGAAAACAAAGACAGTGAAAGAGAGAGAAATTCTTCCAAAATCCGTTCAGGGGCTCTGATGCAACCTGGATTGACCATATCTAGACCCACAGCTGGATGAGACATGAGGCTGGACACTCTTGGGGCTGAGAGGATTGGTGAGCTTGGGTGAGCAAACGCAGACCCTTTAAAGTCCTACTGCGTGGTACCCATGCCGTGGGTCCCAAATCTCCAGGTTCAAGGGCATCTTCCGACATCGAAAACATGCGTGGGAAACCCAGAAGATGGTACACCGTGTGATCGGGAAAGGGTTCTCAAACGCACCTCATTTCTCCTCTCCTTGTGCTCGGGTTCGCCATTCCAGCCGCTCTACTAACCATCTCCCTACTTGGAGAATCAGCACCTTTAACCTCCTGTTTCGGACAGGTCGCAATTTGGCCTGAGGATGAACGGGAAGAGGGGGAACCAATGAGAGACTAGCTCTAGGTGTTGGGACAGGCACAGGTCACTCTATTTTCCCATCAGGAAGAAGAATGAGCCACAGGCTCAGCCTGCCCCCCGGAACCAGAATACGGCCTGAAGCAATCCTGCGCTTTGGCGGCCAGCTCCCAAAAAAGCGAGTTGACAATCGGAGCTCAGGGGCACTGCAACTCACAAACCTGCAGAGTTATAAATGATAACTCTCGTCCACAAATATATTGAGGGAAGGCAACGAGGAGGATTTGAAAGCAAGGCAGAATTGCAGGAAACAGGTTTCAGGAGGCAGACTCGACTCGCCTTGAAAGCACATGAAAAGCGGCACAGCGTTGACAATGATGCCCTTGGCCAAAAAGGGCGTATGCGTTTTTTCCTGAATATATTCAGGAAAAAACGCATACGCCCTTTTTGGCCAACCAGGCAAGCCGGAAAGGCAAATCAGCGCTACAAAGAAGTCTCGCTTGCCATCGGTCCAAAGGGCCATGCTGAAAAAAAGTGTAAAAACCAGAAATGCAGGACAGGCCATGGAGACATGGGAGCCTTGCTACGCTGACGGGCGGGCTGTAAATTGCCAACAGCCACTCTGGAGAAGTGTACGGTGTGTCCTGAAACATGTAATAAGCACAGCTTAGAGAGCATAGGGCACTTCCACTCATGGGCGTATAAATCGGGAAACCTAAAAATCAACAAGACACAGGCACCCCAAAGTTTAGGGCTGCTCTGTTTCCAAGAACCTCCACTTCGGTACACCTTCAATATCCCAGGAAAGCGAAAAATGGATAAAGAAGTTGTGGTACTTAGGCACAATGGAATATCACTCAGCCATGAAATCAATGTCATAAGGCTAGTAGCAGCAGGATGAGTGGATTTAGGTACGATGACTCTCAGTGAAATAAGTCACAGAGAAAAGGACACTTATCCTAAGATATCACTTATAGAGGGAACGTCAAAATCGCTACACTTGAACGGAATTACAAAACAGAACAGAGTCACACATTTAGAAAACACACTATGGCTGCTTAACGGGAAAGGTGAGGTGGGGTGATGCATAAAACAAGGGTTTGAAATTAGCTCAGATACCGTTCCACAAGCCGAATATGTAATAGACAAGACCTACCCCCTGCTCAGTGAACTGGACTCAACAGCCCCTATTCACCGCCCAAGAATATATCTGACTAGTAAGAGTCTTAAAACCTAGGTATTGATCTCTCTCTGGAAGTGCATCAAGAGGGTGTAAAGCGGCATAAACACAGCAGTGAAAAGCAGCTAAACCCCATTATAAAAATAGATTACTTAAAAAAAAAACCCCAGAAAACAAAGACAGTGAAAGAGAGAGAAATTCTTCCAAAATCCGTTCAGGGGCTCTGATGCAACCTGGATTGACCATATCTAGACCCACAGCTGGATGAGACATGAGGCTGGACACTCTTGGGGCTGAGAGGATTGGTGAGCTTGGGTGAGCAAACGCAGACCCTTTAAAGTCCTACTGCGTGGTACCCATGCCGTGGGTCCCAAATCTCCAGGTTCAAGGGCATCTTCCGACATCGAAAACATGCGTGGGAAACCCAGAAGATGGTACACCGTGTGATCGGGAAAGGGTTCTCAAACGCACCTCATTTCTCCTCTCCTTGTGCTCGGGTTCGCCATTCCAGCCGCTCTACTAACCATCTCCCTACTTGGAGAATCAGCACCTTTAACCTCCTGTTTCGGACAGGTCGCAATTTGGCCTGAGGATGAACGGGAAGAGGGGGAACCAATGAGAGACTAGCTCTAGGTGTTGGGACAGGCACAGGTCACTCTATTTTCCCATCAGGAAGAAGAATGAGCCACAGGCTCAGCCTGCCCCCCGGAACCAGAATACGGCCTGAAGCAATCCTGCGCTTTGGCGGCCAGCTCCCAAAAAAGCGAGTTGACAAACGGAGCTCAGGGGCACTGCAACTCACAAACCTGCAGAGTTATAAATGATAACTCTCGTCCACAAATATATTGAGGGAAGGCAACGAGGAGGATTTGAAAGCAAGGCAGAATTGCAGGAAACAGGTTTCAGGAGGCAGACTCGACTCGCCTTGAAAGCACATGAAAAGCGGCACAGCGTTGACAATGATGCCCTTGGCCAAAAAGGGCGTATGCGTTTTTTCCTGAATATATTCAGGAAAAAACGCATACGCCCTTTTTGGCCAACCAGGCAAGCCGGAAAGGCAAATCAGCGCTACAAAGAAGTCTCGCTTGCCATCGGTCCAAAGGGCCATGCTGAAAAAAAGTGTAAAAACCAGAAATGCAGGACAGGCCATGGAGACATGGGAGCCTTGCTACGCTGACGGGCGGGCTGTAAATTGCCAACAGCCACTCTGGAGAAGTGTACGGTGTGTCCTGAAACATGTAATAAGCACAGCTTAGAGAGCATAGGGCACTTCCACTCATGGGCGTATAAATCGGGAAACCTAAAAATCAACAAGACACAGGCACCCCAAAGTTTAGGGCTGCTCTGTTTCCAAGAACCTCCACTTCGCTACACCTTCAATATCCCAGGAAAGCGAAAAATGGATAAAGAAGTTGTGGTACTTAGGCACAATGGAATATCACTCAGCCATGAAATCAATGTCATAAGGCTAGTAGCAGCAGGATGAGTGGATTTAGGTACGATGACTCTCAGTGAAATAAGTCACAGAGAAAAGGACACTTATCCTAAGATATCACTTATAGAGGGAATGTCAAAATCGCTACACTTGAACGGAATTACAAAACAGAACAGAGTCACACATTTAGAAAACACACTATGGCTGCTTAACGGGAAAGGTGAGGTGGGGTGATGCATAAAACAAGGGTTTGAAATTAGCTCAGATACCGTTCCACAAGCCGAATATGTAATAGACAAGACCTACTCCCTGCTCAGTGAACTGGACTCAACAGCCCCTATTCACCGCCCAAGAATATATCTGACTAGTAAGAGTCTTAAAACCTAGGTATTGATCTCTCTCTGGAAGTGCATCAAGAGGGTGTAAAGCGGCATAAACACAGCAGTGAAAAGCAGCTAAACCCCATTATAAAAATAGATTACTTAAAAAAAAAACCCCAGAAAACAAAGACAGTGAAAGAGAGAGAAATTCTTCCAAAATCCGTTCAGGGGCTCTGATGCAACCTGGATTGACCATATCTAGACCCACAGCTGGATGAGACATGAGGCTGGACACTCTTGGGGCTGAGAGGATTGGTGAGCTTGGGTGAGCAAACGCAGACCCTTTAAAGTCCTACTGCGTGGTACCCATGCCGTGGGTCCCAAATCTCCAGGTTCAAGGGCATCTTCCGACATCGAAAACATGCGTGGGAAACCCAGAAGATGGTACACCGTGTGATCGGGAAAGGGTTCTCAAACGCACCTCATTTCTCCTCTCCTTGTGCTCGGGTTCGCCATTCCAGCCGCTCTACTAACCATCTCCCTACTTGGAGAATCAGCACCTTTAACCTCCTGTTTCGGACAGGTCGCAATTTGGCCTGAGGATGAACGGGAAGAGGGGGAACCAATGAGAGACTAGCTCTAGGTGTTGGGACAGGCACAGGTCACTCTATTTTCCCATCAGGAAGAAGAATGAGCCACAGGCTCAGCCTGCCCCCCGGAACCAGAATACGGCCTGAAGCAATCCTGCGCTTTGGCGGCCAGCTCCCAAAAAAGCGAGTTGACAAACGGAGCTCAGGGGCACTGCAACTCACAAACCTGCAGAGTTATAAATGATAACTCTCGTCCACAAATATATTGAGGGAAGGCAACGAGGAGGATTTGAAAGCAAGGCAGAATTGCAGGAAACAGGTTTCAGGAGGCAGACTCGACTCGCCTTGAAAGCACATGAAAAGCGGCACAGCGTTGACAATGATGCCCTTGGCCAAAAAGGGCGTATGCGTTTTTTCCTGAATATATTCAGGAAAAAACGCATACGCCCTTTTTGGCCAACCAGGCAAGCCGGAAAGGCAAATCAGCGCTACAAAGAAGTCTCGCTTGCCATCGGTCCAAAGGGCCATGCTGAAAAAAAGTGTAAAAACCAGAAATGCAGGACAGGCCATGGAGACATGGGAGCCTTGCTACGCTGACGGGCGGGCTGTAAATTGCCAACAGCCACTCTGGAGAAGTGTACGGTGTGTCCTGAAACATGTAATAAGCACAGCTTAGAGAGCATAGGGCACTTCCACTCATGGGCGTATAAATCGGGAAACCTAAAAATCAACAAGACACAGGCACCCCAAAGTTTAGGGCTGCTCTGTTTCCAAGAACCTCCACTTCGCTACACCTTCAATATCCCAGGAAAGCGAAAAATGGATAAAGAAGTTGTGGTACTTAGGCACAATGGAATATCACTCAGCCATGAAATCAATGTCATAAGGCTAGTAGCAGCAGGATGAGTGGATTTAGGTACGATGACTCTCAGTGAAATAAGTCACAGAGAAAAGGACACTTATCCTAAGATATCACTTATAGAGGGAATGTCAAAATCGCTACACTTGAACGGAATTACAAAACAGAACAGAGTCACACATTTAGAAAACACACTATGGCTGCTTAACGGGAAAGGTGAGGTGGGGTGATGCATAAAACAAGGGTTTGAAATTAGCTCAGATACCGTTCCACAAGCCGAATATGTAATAGACAAGACCTACCCCCTGCTCAGTGAACTGGACTCAACAGCCCCTATTCACCGCCCAAGAATATATCTGACTAGTAAGAGTCTTAAAACCTAGGTATTGATCTCTCTCTGGAAGTGCATCAAGAGGGTGTAAAGCGGCATAAACACAGCAGTGAAAAGCAGCTAAACCCCATTATAAAAATAGATTACTTAAAAAAAAAACCCCAGAAAACAAAGACAGTGAAAGAGAGAGAAATTCTTCCAAAATCCGTTCAGGGGCTCTGATGCAACCTGGATTGACCATATCTAGACCCACAGCTGGATGAGACATGAGGCTGGACACTCTTGGGGCTGAGAGGATTGGTGAGCTTGGGTGAGCAAACGCAGACCCTTTAAAGTCCTACTGCGTGGTACCCATGCCGTGGGTCCCAAATCTCCAGGTTCAAGGGCATCTTCCGACATCGAAAACATGCGTGGGAAACCCAGAAGATGGTACACCGTGTGATCGGGAAAGGGTTCTCAAACGCACCTCATTTCTCCTCTCCTTGTGCTCGGGTTCGCCATTCCAGCCGCTCTACTAACCATCTCCCTACTTGGAGAATCAGCACCTTTAACCTCCTGTTTCGGACAGGTCGCAATTTGGCCTGAGGATGAACGGGAAGAGGGGGAACCAATGAGAGACTAGCTCTAGGTGTTGGGACAGGCACAGGTCACTCTATTTTCCCATCAGGAAGAAGAATGAGCCACAGGCTCAGCCTGCCCCCCGGAACCAGAATACGGCCTGAAGCAATCCTGCGCTTTGGCGGCCAGCTCCCAAAAAAGCGAGTTGACAAACGGAGCTCAGGGGCACTGCAACTCACAAACCTGCAGAGTTATAAATGATAACTCTCGTCCACAAATATATTGAGGGAAGGCAACGAGGAGGATTTGAAAGCAAGGCAGAATTGCAGGAAACAGGTTTCAGGAGGCAGACTCGACTCGCCTTGAAAGCACATGAAAAGCGGCACAGCGTTGACAATGATGCCCTTGGCCAAAAAGGGCGTATGCGTTTTTTCCTGAATATATTCAGGAAAAAACGCATACGCCCTTTTTGGCCAACCAGGCAAGCCGGAAAGGCAAATCAGCGCTACAAAGAAGTCTCGCTTGCCATCGGTCCAAAGGGCCATGCTGAAAAAAAGTGTAAAAACCAGAAATGCAGGACAGGCCATGGAGACATGGGAGCCTTGCTACGCTGACGGGCGGGCTGTAAATTGCCAACAGCCACTCTGGAGAAGTGTACGGTGTGTCCTGAAACATGTAATAAGCACAGCTTAGAGAGCATAGGGCACTTCCACTCATGGGCGTATAAATCGGGAAACCTAAAAATCAACAAGACACAGGCACCCCAAAGTTTAGGGCTGCTCTGTTTCCAAGAACCTCCACTTCGCTACACCTTCAATATCCCAGGAAAGCGAAAAATGGATAAAGAAGTTGTGGTACTTAGGCACAATGGAATATCACTCAGCCATGAAATCAATGTCATAAGGCTAGTAGCAGCAGGATGAGTGGATTTAGGTACGATGACTCTCAGTGAAATAAGTCACAGAGAAAAGGACACTTATCCTAAGATATCACTTATAGAGGGAATGTCAAAATCGCTACACTTGAACGGAATTACAAAACAGAACAGAGTCACACATTTAGAAAACACACTATGGCTGCTTAACGGGAAAGGTGAGGTGGGGTGATGCATAAAACAAGGGTTTGAAATTAGCTCAGATACCGTTCCACAAGCCGAATATGTAATAGACAAGACCTACCCCCTGCTCAGTGAACTGGACTCAACAGCCCCTATTCACCGCCCAAGAATATATCTGACTAGTAAGAGTCTTAAAACCTAGGTATTGATCTCTCTCTGGAAGTGCATCAAGAGGGTGTAAAGCGGCATAAACACAGCAGTGAAAAGCAGCTAAACCCCATTATAAAAATAGATTACTTAAAAAAAAAACCCCAGAAAACAAAGACAGTGAAAGAGAGAGAAATTCTTCCAAAATCCGTTCAGGGGCTCTGATGCAACCTGGATTGACCATATCTAGACCCACAGCTGGATGAGACATGAGGCTGGACACTCTTGGGGCTGAGAGGATTGGTGAGCTTGGGTGAGCAAACGCAGACCCTTTAAAGTCCTACTGCGTGGTACCCATGCCGTGGGTCCCAAATCTCCAGGTTCAAGGGCATCTTCCGACATCGAAAACATGCGTGGGAAACCCAGAAGATGGTACACCGTGTGATCGGGAAAGGGTTCTCAAACGCACCTCATTTCTCCTCTCCTTGTGCTCGGGTTCGCCATTCCAGCCGCTCTACTAACCATCTCCCTACTTGGAGAATCAGCACCTTTAACCTCCTGTTTCGGACAGGTCGCAATTTGGCCTGAGGATGAACGGGAAGAGGGGGAACCAATGAGAGACTAGCTCTAGGTGTTGGGACAGGCACAGGTCACTCTATTTTCCCATCAGGAAGAAGAATGAGCCACAGGCTCAGCCTGCCCCCCGGAACCAGAATACGGCCTGAAGCAATCCTGCGCTTTGGCGGCCAGCTCCCAAAAAAGCGAGTTGACAAACGGAGCTCAGGGGCACTGCAACTCACAAACCTGCAGAGTTATAAATGATAACTCTCGTCCACAAATATATTGAGGGAAGGCAACGAGGAGGATTTGAAAGCAAGGCAGAATTGCAGGAAACAGGTTTCAGGAGGCAGACTCGACTCGCCTTGAAAGCACATGAAAAGCGGCACAGCGTTGACAATGATGCCCTTGGCCAAAAAGGGCGTATGCGTTTTTTCCTGAATATATTCAGGAAAAAACGCATACGCCCTTTTTGGCCAACCAGGCAAGCCGGAAAGGCAAATCAGCGCTACAAAGAAGTCTCGCTTGCCATCGGTCCAAAGGGCCATGCTGAAAAAAAGTGTAAAAACCAGAAATGCAGGACAGGCCATGGAGACATGGGAGCCTTGCTACGCTGACGGGCGGGCTGTAAATTGCCAACAGCCACTCTGGAGAAGTGTACGGTGTGTCCTGAAACATGTAATAAGCACAGCTTAGAGAGCATAGGGCACTTCCACTCATGGGCGTATAAATCGGGAAACCTAAAAATCAACAAGACACAGGCACCCCAAAGTTTAGGGCTGCTCTGTTTCCAAGAACCTCCACTTCGGTACACCTTCAATATCCCAGGAAAGCGAAAAATGGATAAAGAAGTTGTGGTACTTAGGCACAATGGAATATCACTCAGCCATGAAATCAATGTCATAAGGCTAGTAGCAGCAGGATGAGTGGATTTAGGTACGATGACTCTCAGTGAAATAAGTCACAGAGAAAAGGACACTTATCCTAAGATATCACTTATAGAGGGAATGTCAAAATCGCTACACTTGAACGGAATTACAAAACAGAACAGAGTCACACATTTAGAAAACACACTATGGCTGCTTAACGGGAAAGGTGAGGTGGGGTGATGCATAAAACAAGGGTTTGAAATTAGCTCAGATACCGTTCCACAAGCCGAATATGTAATAGACAAGACCTACCCCCTGCTCAGTGAACTGGACTCAACAGCCCCTATTCACCGCCCAAGAATATATCTGACTAGTAAGAGTCTTAAAACCTAGGTATTGATCTCTCTCTGGAAGTGCATCAAGAGGGTGTAAAGCGGCATAAACACAGCAGTGAAAAGCAGCGAAACCCCATTATAAAAATAGATTACTGAAAAAAAAAACCCCAGAAAACAAAGACAGTGAAAGAGAGAGAAATTCTTCCAAAATCCGTTCAGGGGCTCTGATGCAACCTGGATTGACCATATCTAGACCCACAGCTGGATGAGACATGAGGCTGGACACTCTTGGGGCTGAGAGGATTGGTGAGCTTGGGTGAGCAAACGCAGACCCTTTAAAGTCCTACTGCGTGGTACCCATGCCGTGGGTCCCAAATCTCCAGGTTCAAGGGCATCTTCCGACATCGAAAACATGCGTGGGAAACCCAGAAGATGGTACACCGTGTGATCGGGAAAGGGTTCTCAAACGCACCTCATTTCTCCTCTCCTTGTGCTCGGGTTCGCCATTCCAGCCGCTCTACTAACCATCTCCCTACTTGGAGAATCAGCACCTTTAACCTCCTGTTTCGGACAGGTCGCAATTTGGCCTGAGGATGAACGGGAAGAGGGGGAACCAATGAGAGACTAGCTCTAGGTGTTGGGACAGGCACAGGTCACTCTATTTTCCCATCAGGAAGAAGAATGAGCCACAGGCTCAGCCTGCCCCCCGGAACCAGAATACGGCCTGAAGCAATCCTGCGCTTTGGCGGCCAGCTCCCAAAAAAGCGAGTTGACAAACGGAGCTCAGGGGCACTGCAACTCACAAACCTGCAGAGTTATAAATGATAACTCTCGTCCACAAATATATTGAGGGAAGGCAACGAGGAGGATTTGAAAGCAAGGCAGAATTGCAGGAAACAGGTTTCAGGAGGCAGACTCGACTCGCCTTGAAAGCACATGAAAAGCGGCACAGCGTTGACAATGATGCCCTTGGCCAAAAAGGGCGTATGCGTTTTTTCCTGAATATATTCAGGAAAAAACGCATACGCCCTTTTTGGCCAACCAGGCAAGCCGGAAAGGCAAATCAGCGCTACAAAGAAGTCTCGCTTGCCATCGGTCCAAAGGGCCATGCTGAAAAAAAGTGTAAAAACCAGAAATGCAGGACAGGCCATGGAGACATGGGAGCCTTGCTACGCTGACGGGCGGGCTGTAAATTGCCAACAGCCACTCTGGAGAAGTGTACGGTGTGTCCTGAAACATGTAATAAGCACAGCTTAGAGAGCATAGGGCACTTCCACTCATGGGCGTATAAATCGGGAAACCTAAAAATCAACAAGACACAGGCACCCCAAAGTTTAGGGCTGCTCTGTTTCCAAGAACCTCCACTTCGCTACACCTTCAATATCCCAGGAAAGCGAAAAATGGATAAAGAAGTTGTGGTACTTAGGCACAATGGAATATCACTCAGCCATGAAATCAATGTCATAAGGCTAGTAGCAGCAGGATGAGTGGATTTAGGTACGATGACTCTCAGTGAAATAAGTCACAGAGAAAAAGACACTTATCCTAAGATATCACTTATAGAGGGAATGTCAAAATCGCTACACTTGAACGGAATTACAAAACAGAACAGAGTCACACATTTAGAAAACACACTATGGCTGCTTAACGGGAAAGGTGAGGTGGGGTGATGCATAAAACAAGGGTTTGAAATTAGCTCAGATACCGTTCCACAAGCCGAATATGTAATAGACAAGACCTACCCCCTGCTCAGTGAACTGGACTCAACAGCCCCTATTCACCGCCCAAGAATATATCTGACTAGTAAGAGTCTTAAAACCTAGGTATTGATCTCTCTCTGGAAGTGCATCAAGAGGGTGTAAAGCGGCATAAACACAGCAGTGAAAAGCAGCGAAACCCCATTATAAAAATAGATTACTGAAAAAAAAAACCCCAGAAAACAAAGACAGTGAAAGAGAGAGAAATTCTTCCAAAGTCCGTTCAGGGGCTCTGATGCAACCTGGATTGACCATATCTAGACCCACAGCTGGATGAGACATGAGGCTGGACACTCTTGGGGCTGAGAGGATTGGTGAGCTTGGGTGAGCAAACGCAGACCCTTTAAAGTCCTACTGCGTGGTACCCATGCCGTGGGTCCCAAATCTCCAGGTTCAAGGGCATCTTCCGACATCGAAAACATGCGTGGGAAACCCAGAAGATGGTACACCGTGTGATCGGGAAAGGGTTCTCAAACGCACCTCATTTCTCCTCTCCTTGTGCTCGGGTTCGCCATTCCAGCCGCTCTACTAACCATCTCCCTACTTGGAGAATCAGCACCTTTAACCTCCTGTTTCGGACAGGTCGCAATTTGGCCTGAGGATGAACGGGAAGAGGGGGAACCAATGAGAGACTAGCTCTAGGTGTTGGGACAGGCACAGGTCACTCTATTTTCCCATCAGGAAGAAGAATGAGCCACAGGCTCAGCCTGCCCCCCGGAACCAGAATACGGCCTGAAGCAATCCTGCGCTTTGGCGGCCAGCTCCCAAAAAAGCGAGTTGACAAACGGAGCTCAGGGGCACTGCAACTCACAAACCTGCAGAGTTATAAATGATAACTCTCGTCCACAAATATATTGAGGGAAGGCAACGAGGAGGATTTGAAAGCAAGGCAGAATTGCAGGAAACAGGTGTCAGGAGGCAGACTCGACTCGCCTTGAAAGCACATGAAAAGCGGCACAGCGTTGACAATGATGCCCTTGGCCAAAAAGGGCGTATGCGTTTTTTCCTGAATATATTCAGGAAAAAACGCATACGCCCTTTTTGGCCAACCAGGCAAGCCGGAAAGGCAAATCAGCGCTACAAAGAAGTCTCGCTTGCCATCGGTCCAAAGGGCCATGCTGAAAAAAGTGTAAAAACCAGAAATGCAGGACAGGCCATGGAGACATGGGAGCCTTGCTACGCTGACGGGCGGGCTGTAAATTGCCAACAGCCACTCTGGAGAAGTGTACGGTGTGTCCTGAAACATGTAATAAGCACAGCTTAGAGAGCATAGGGCACTTCCACTCATGGGCGTATAAATCGGGAAACCTAAAAATCAACAAGACACAGGCACCCCAAAGTTTAGGGCTGCTCTGTTTCCAAGAACCTCCACTTCGCTACACCTTCAATATCCCAGGAAAGCGAAAAATGGATAAAGAAGTTGTGGTACTTAGGCACAATGGAATATCACTCAGCCATGAAATCAATGTCATAAGGCTAGTAGCAGCAGGATGAGTGGATTTAGGTACGATGACTCTCAGTGAAATAAGTCACAGAGAAAAAGACACTTATCCTAAGATATCACTTATAGAGGGAACGTCAAAATCGCTACACTTGAACGGAATTACAAAACAGAACAGAGTCACACATTTAGAAAACACACTATGGCTGCTTAACGGGAAAGGTGAGGTGGGGTGATGCATAAAACAAGGGTTTGAAATTAGCTCAGATACCGTTCCACAAGCCGAATATGTAATAGACAAGACCTACCCCCTGCTCAGTGAACTGGACTCAACAGCCCCTATTCACCGCCCAAGAATATATCTGACTAGTAAGAGTCTTAAAACCTAGGTATTGATCTCTCTCTGGAAGTGCATCAAGAGGGTGTAAAGCGGCATAAACACAGCAGTGAAAAGCAGCGAAACCCCATTATAAAAATAGATTACTGAAAAAAAAAACCCCAGAAAACAAAGACAGTGAAAGAGAGAGAAATTCTTCCAAAGTCCGTTCAGGGGCTCTGATGCAACCTGGATTGACCATATCTAGACCCACAGCTGGATGAGACATGAGGCTGGACACTCTTGGGGCTGAGAGGATTGGTGAGCTTGGGTGAGCAAACGCAGACCCTTTAAAGTCCTACTGCGTGGTACCCATGCCGTGGGTCCCAAATCTCCAGGTTCAAGGGCATCTTCCGACATCGAAAACATGCGTGGGAAACCCAGAAGATGGTACACCGTGTGATCGGGAAAGGGTTCTCAAACGCACCTCATTTCTCCTCTCCTTGTGCTCGGGTTCGCCATTCCAGCCGCTCTACTAACCATCTCCCTACTTGGAGAATCAGCACCTTTAACCTCCTGTTTCGGACAGGTCGCAATTTGGCCTGAGGATGAACGGGAAGAGGGGGAACCAATGAGAGACTAGCTCTAGGTGTTGGGACAGGCACAGGTCACTCTATTTTCCCATCAGGAAGAAGAATGAGCCACAGGCTCAGCCTGCCCCCCGGAACCAGAATACGGCCTGAAGCAATCCTGCGCTTTGGCGGCCAGCTCCCAAAAAAGCGAGTTGACAAACGGAGCTCAGGGGCACTGCAACTCACAAACCTGCAGAGTTATAAATGATAACTCTCGTCCACAAATATATTGAGGGAAGGCAACGAGGAGGATTTGAAAGCAAGGCAGAATTGCAGGAAACAGGTGTCAGGAGGCAGACTCGACTCGCCTTGAAAGCACATGAAAAGCGGCACAGCGTTGACAATGATGCCCTTGGCCAAAAAGGGCGTATGCGTTTTTTCCTGAATATATTCAGGAAAAAACGCATACGCCCTTTTTGGCCAACCAGGCAAGCCGGAAAGGCAAATCAGCGCTACAAAGAAGTCTCGCTTGCCATCGGTCCAAAGGGCCATGCTGAAAAAAGTGTAAAAACCAGAAATGCAGGACAGGCCATGGAGACATGGGAGCCTTGCTACGCTGACGGGCGGGCTGTAAATTGCCAACAGCCACTCTGGAGAAGTGTACGGTGTGTCCTGAAACATGTAATAAGCACAGCTTAGAGAGCATAGGGCACTTCCACTCATGGGCGTATAAATCGGGAAACCTAAAAATCAACAAGACACAGGCACCCCAAAGTTTAGGGCTGCTCTGTTTCCAAGAACCTCCACTTCGCTACACCTTCAAAATCCCAGGAAAGCGAAAAATGGATAAAGAAGTTGTGGTACTTAGGCACAATGGAATATCACTCAGCCATGAAATCAATGTCATAAGGCTAGTAGCAGCAGGATGAGTGGATTTAGGTACGATGACTCTCAGTGAAATAAGTCACAGAGAAAAAGACACTTATCCTAAGATATCACTTATAGAGGGAACGTCAAAATCGCTACACTTGAACGGAATTACAAAACAGAACAGAGTCACACATTTAGAAAACACACTATGGCTGCTTAACGGGAAAGGTGAGGTGGGGTGATGCATAAAACAAGGGTTTGAAATTAGCTCAGATACCGTTCCACAAGCCGAATATGTAATAGACAAGACCTACCCCCTGCTCAGTGAACTGGACTCAACAGCCCCTATTCACCGCCCAAGAATATATCTGACTAGTAAGAGTCTTAAAACCTAGGTATTGATCTCTCTCTGGAAGTGCATCAAGAGGGTGTAAAGCGGCATAAACACAGCAGTGAAAAGCAGCGAAACCCCATTATAAAAATAGATTACTGAAAAAAAAAACCCCAGAAAACAAAGACAGTGAAAGAGAGAGAAATTCTTCCAAAATCCGTTCAGGGGCTCTGATGCAACCTGGATTGACCATATCTAGACCCACAGCTGGATGAGACATGAGGCTGGACACTCTTGGGGCTGAGAGGATTGGTGAGCTTGGGTGAGCAAACGCAGACCCTTTAAAGTCCTACTGCGTGGTACCCATGCCGTGGGTCCCAAATCTCCAGGTTCAAGGGCATCTTCCGACATCGAAAACATGCGTGGGAAACCCAGAAGATGGTACACCGTGTGATCGGGAAAGGGTTCTCAAACGCACCTCATTTCTCCTCTCCTTGTGCTCGGGTTCGCCATTCCAGCCGCTCTACTAACCATCTCCCTACTTGGAGAATCAGCACCTTTAACCTCCTGTTTCGGACAGGTCGCAATTTGGCCTGAGGATGAACGGGAAGAGGGGGAACCAATGAGAGACTAGCTCTAGGTGTTGGGACAGGCACAGGTCACTCTATTTTCCCATCAGGAAGAAGAATGAGCCACAGGCTCAGCCTGCCCCCCGGAACCAGAATACGGCCTGAAGCAATCCTGCGCTTTGGCGGCCAGCTCCCAAAAAAGCGAGTTGACAAACGGAGCTCAGGGGCACTGCAACTCACAAACCTGCAGAGTTATAAATGATAACTCTCGTCCACAAATATATTGAGGGAAGGCAACGAGGAGGATTTGAAAGCAAGGCAGAATTGCAGGAAACAGGTGTCAGGAGGCAGACTCGACTCGCCTTGAAAGCACATGAAAAGCGGCACAGCGTTGACAATGATGCCCTTGGCCAAAAAGGGCGTATGCGTTTTTTCCTGAATATATTCAGGAAAAAACGCATACGCCCTTTTTGGCCAACCAGGCAAGCCGGAAAGGCAAATCAGCGCTACAAAGAAGTCTCGCTTGCCATCGGTCCAAAGGGCCATGCTGAAAAAAGTGTAAAAACCAGAAATGCAGGACAGGCCATGGAGACATGGGAGCCTTGCTACGCTGACGGGCGGGCTGTAAATTGCCAACAGCCACTCTGGAGAAGTGTACGGTGTGTCCTGAAACATGTAATAAGCACAGCTTAGAGAGCATAGGGCACTTCCACTCATGGGCGTATAAATCGGGAAACCTAAAAATCAACAAGACACAGGCACCCCAAAGTTTAGGGCTGCTCTGTTTCCAAGAACCTCCACTTCGCTACACCTTCAAAATCCCAGGAAAGCGAAAAATGGATAAAGAAGTTGTGGTACTTAGGCACAATGGAATATCACTCAGCCATGAAATCAATGTCATAAGGCTAGTAGCAGCAGGATGAGTGGATTTAGGTACGATGACTCTCAGTGAAATAAGTCACAGAGAAAAAGACACTTATCCTAAGATATCACTTATAGAGGGAACGTCAAAATCGCTACACTTGAACGGAATTACAAAACAGAACAGAGTCACACATTTAGAAAACACACTATGGCTGCTTAACGGGAAAGGTGAGGTGGGGTGATGCATAAAACAAGGGTTTGAAATTAGCTCAGATACCGTTCCACAAGCCGAATATGTAATAGACAAGACCTACCCCCTGCTCAGTGAACTGGACTCAACAGCCCCTATTCACCGCCCAAGAATATATCTGACTAGTAAGAGTCTTAAAACCTAGGTATTGATCTCTCTCTGGAAGTGCATCAAGAGGGTGTAAAGCGGCATAAACACAGCAGTGAAAAGCAGCGAAACCCCATTATAAAAATAGATTACTGAAAAAAAAAACCCCAGAAAACAAAGACAGTGAAAGAGAGAGAAATTCTTCCAAAATCCGTTCAGGGGCTCTGATGCAACCTGGATTGACCATATCTAGACCCACAGCTGGATGAGACATGAGGCTGGACACTCTTGGGGCTGAGAGGATTGGTGAGCTTGGGTGAGCAAACGCAGACCCTTTAAAGTCCTACTGCGTGGTACCCATGCCGTGGGTCCCAAATCTCCAGGTTCAAGGGCATCTTCCGACATCGAAAACATGCGTGGGAAACCCAGAAGATGGTACACCGTGTGATCGGGAAAGGGTTCTCAAACGCACCTCATTTCTCCTCTCCTTGTGCTCGGGTTCGCCATTCCAGCCGCTCTACTAACCATCTCCCTACTTGGAGAATCAGCACCTTTAACCTCCTGTTTCGGACAGGTCGCAATTTGGCCTGAGGATGAACGGGAAGAGGGGGAACCAATGAGAGACTAGCTCTAGGTGTTGGGACAGGCACAGGTCACTCTATTTTCCCATCAGGAAGAAGAATGAGCCACAGGCTCAGCCTGCCCCCCGGAACCAGAATACGGCCTGAAGCAATCCTGCGCTTTGGCGGCCAGCTCCCAAAAAAGCGAGTTGACAAACGGAGCTCAGGGGCACTGCAACTCACAAACCTGCAGAGTTATAAATGATAACTCTCGTCCACAAATATATTGAGGGAAGGCAACGAGGAGGATTTGAAAGCAAGGCAGAATTGCAGGAAACAGGTGTCAGGAGGCAGACTCGACTCGCCTTGAAAGCACATGAAAAGCGGCACAGCGTTGACAATGATGCCCTTGGCCAAAAAGGGCGTATGCGTTTTTTCCTGAATATATTCAGGAAAAAACGCATACGCCCTTTTTGGCCAACCAGGCAAGCCGGAAAGGCAAATCAGCGCTACAAAGAAGTCTCGCTTGCCATCGGTCCAAAGGGCCATGCTGAAAAAAGTGTAAAAACCAGAAATGCAGGACAGGCCATGGAGACATGGGAGCCTTGCTACGCTGACGGGCGGGCTGTAAATTGCCAACAGCCACTCTGGAGAAGTGTACGGTGTGTCCTGAAACATGTAATAAGCACAGCTTAGAGAGCATAGGGCACTTCCACTCATGGGCGTATAAATCGGGAAACCTAAAAATCAACAAGACACAGGCACCCCAAAGTTTAGGGCTGCTCTGTTTCCAAGAACCTCCACTTCGCTACACCTTCAATATCCCAGGAAAGCGAAAAATGGATAAAGAAGTTGTGGTACTTAGGCACAATGGAATATCACTCAGCCATGAAATCAATGTCATAAGGCTAGTAGCAGCAGGATGAGTGGATTTAGGTACGATGACTCTCAGTGAAATAAGTCACAGAGAAAAAGACACTTATCCTAAGATATCACTTATAGAGGGAACGTCAAAATCGCTACACTTGAACGGAATTACAAAACAGAACAGAGTCACACATTTAGAAAACACACTATGGCTGCTTAACGGGAAAGGTGAGGTGGGGTGATGCATAAAACAAGGGTTTGAAATTAGCTCAGATACCGTTCCACAAGCCGAATATGTAATAGACAAGACCTACCCCCTGCTCAGTGAACTGGACTCAACAGCCCCTATTCACCGCCCAAGAATATATCTGACTAGTAAGAGTCTTAAAACCTAGGTATTGATCTCTCTCTGGAAGTGCATCAAGAGGGTGTAAAGCGGCATAAACACAGCAGTGAAAAGCAGCGAAACCCCATTATAAAAATAGATTACTGAAAAAAAAAACCCCAGAAAACAAAGACAGTGAAAGAGAGAGAAATTCTTCCAAAATCCGTTCAGGGGCTCTGATGCAACCTGGATTGACCATATCTAGACCCACAGCTGGATGAGACATGAGGCTGGACACTCTTGGGGCTGAGAGGATTGGTGAGCTTGGGTGAGCAAACGCAGACCCTTTAAAGTCCTACTGCGTGGTACCCATGCCGTGGGTCCCAAATCTCCAGGTTCAAGGGCATCTTCCGACATCGAAAACATGCGTGGGAAACCCAGAAGATGGTACACCGTGTGATCGGGAAAGGGTTCTCAAACGCACCTCATTTCTCCTCTCCTTGTGCTCGGGTTCGCCATTCCAGCCGCTCTACTAACCATCTCCCTACTTGGAGAATCAGCACCTTTAACCTCCTGTTTCGGACAGGTCGCAATTTGGCCTGAGGATGAACGGGAAGAGGGGGAACCAATGAGAGACTAGCTCTAGGTGTTGGGACAGGCACAGGTCACTCTATTTTCCCATCAGGAAGAAGAATGAGCCACAGGCTCAGCCTGCCCCCCGGAACCAGAATACGGCCTGAAGCAATCCTGCGCTTTGGCGGCCAGCTCCCAAAAAAGCGAGTTGACAAACGGAGCTCAGGGGCACTGCAACTCACAAACCTGCAGAGTTATAAATGATAACTCTCGTCCACAAATATATTGAGGGAAGGCAACGAGGAGGATTTGAAAGCAAGGCAGAATTGCAGGAAACAGGTGTCAGGAGGCAGACTCGACTCGCCTTGAAAGCACATGAAAAGCGGCACAGCGTTGACAATGATGCCCTTGGCCAAAAAGGGCGTATGCGTTTTTTCCTGAATATATTCAGGAAAAAACGCATACGCCCTTTTTGGCCAACCAGGCAAGCCGGAAAGGCAAATCAGCGCTACAAAGAAGTCTCGCTTGCCATCGGTCCAAAGGGCCATGCTGAAAAAAGTGTAAAAACCAGAAATGCAGGACAGGCCATGGAGACATGGGAGCCTTGCTACGCTGACGGGCGGGCTGTAAATTGCCAACAGCCACTCTGGAGAAGTGTACGGTGTGTCCTGAAACATGTAATAAGCACAGCTTAGAGAGCATAGGGCACTTCCACTCATGGGCGTATAAATCGGGAAACCTAAAAATCAACAAGACACAGGCACCCCAAAGTTTAGGGCTGCTCTGTTTCCAAGAACCTCCACTTCGCTACACCTTCAATATCCCAGGAAAGCGAAAAATGGATAAAGAAGTTGTGGTACTTAGGCACAATGGAATATCACTCAGCCATGAAATCAATGTCATAAGGCTAGTAGCAGCAGGATGAGTGGATTTAGGTACGATGACTCTCAGTGAAATAAGTCACAGAGAAAAAGACACTTATCCTAAGATATCACTTATAGAGGGAACGTCAAAATCGCTACACTTGAACGGAATTACAAAACAGAACAGAGTCACACATTTAGAAAACACACTATGGCTGCTTAACGGGAAAGGTGAGGTGGGGTGATGCATAAAACAAGGGTTTGAAATTAGCTCAGATACCGTTCCACAAGCCGAATATGTAATAGACAAGACCTACCCCCTGCTCAGTGAACTGGACTCAACAGCCCCTATTCACCACCCAAGAATATATCTGACTAGTAAGAGTCTTAAAACCTAGGTATTGATCTCTCTCTGGAAGTGCATCAAGAGGGTGTAAAGCGGCATAAACACAGCAGTGAAAAGCAGCTAAACCCCATTATAAAAATAGATTACTTAAAAAAAAACCCCAGAAAACAAAGACAGTGAAAGAGAGAGAAATTCTTCCAAAATCCGTTCAGGGGCTCTGATGCAACCTGGATTGACCATATCTAGACCCACAGCTGGATGAGACATGAGGCTGGACACTCTTGGGGCTGAGAGGATTGGTGAGCTTGGGTGAGCAAACGCAGACCCTTTAAAGTCCTACTGCGTGGTACCCATGCCGTGGGTCCCAAATCTCCAGGTTCAAGGGCATCTTCCGACATCGAAAACATGCGTGGGAAACCCAGAAGATGGTACACCGTGTGATCGGGAAAGGGTTCTCAAACGCACCTCATTTCTCCTCTCCTTGTGCTCGGGTTCGCCATTCCAGCCGCTCTACTAACCATCTCCCTACTTGGAGAATCAGCACCTTTAACCTCCTGTTTCGGACAGGTCGCAATTTGGCCTGAGGATGAACGGGAAGAGGGGGAACCAATGAGAGACTAGCTCTAGGTGTTGGGACAGGCACAGGTCACTCTATTTTCCCATCAGGAAGAAGAATGAGCCACAGGCTCAGCCTGCCCCCCGGAACCAGAATACGGCCTGAAGCAATCCTGCGCTTTGGCGGCCAGCTCCCAAAAAAGCGAGTTGACAAACGGAGCTCAGGGGCACTGCAACTCACAGACCTGCAGAGTTATAAATGATAACTCTCGTCCACAAATATATTGAGGGAAGGCAACGAGGAGGATTTGAAAGCAAGGCAGAATTGCAGGAAACAGGTGTCAGGAGGCAGACTCGACTCGCCTTGAAAGCACATGAAAAGCGGCACAGCGTTGACAATGATGCCCTTGGCCAAAAAGGGCGTATGCGTTTTTTCCTGAATATATTCAGGAAAAAACGCATACGCCCTTTTTGGCCAACCAGGCAAGCCGGAAAGGCAAATCAGCGCTACAAAGAAGTCTCGCTTGCCATCGGTCCAAAGGGCCATGCTGAAAAAAGTGTAAAAACCAGAAATGCAGGACAGGCCATGGAGACATGGGAGCCTTGCTACGCTGACGGGCGGGCTGTAAATTGCCAACAGCCACTCTGGAGAAGTGTACGGTGTGTCCTGAAACATGTAATAAGCACAGCTTAGAGAGCATAGGGCACTTCCACTCATGGGCGTATAAATCGGGAAACCTAAAAATCAACAAGACACAGGCACCCCAAAGTTTAGGGCTGCTCTGTTTCCAAGAACCTCCACTTCGCTACACCTTCAATATCCCAGGAAAGCGAAAAATGGATAAAGAAGTTGTGGTACTTAGGCACAATGGAATATCACTCAGCCATGAAATCAATGTCATAAGGCTAGTAGCAGCAGGATGAGTGGATTTAGGTACGATGACTCTCAGTGAAATAAGTCACAGAGAAAAAGACACTTATCCTAAGATATCACTTATAGAGGGAACGTCAAAATCGCTACACTTGAACGGAATTACAAAACAGAACAGAGTCACACATTTAGAAAACACACTATGGCTGCTTAACGGGAAAGGTGAGGTGGGGTGATGCATAAAACAAGGGTTTGAAATTAGCTCAGATACCGTTCCACAAGCCGAATATGTAATAGACAAGACCTACCCCCTGCTCAGTGAACTGGACTCAACAGCCCCTATTCACCGCCCAAGAATATATCTGACTAGTAAGAGTCTTAAAACCTAGGTATTGATCTCTCTCTGGAAGTGCATCAAGAGGGTGTAAAGCGGCATAAACACAGCAGTGAAAAGCAGCGAAACCCCATTATAAAAATAGATTACTGAAAAAAAAAACCCCAGAAAACAAAGACAGTGAAAGAGAGAGAAATTCTTCCAAAATCCGTTCAGGGGCTCTGATGCAACCTGGATTGACCATATCTAGACCCACAGCTGGATGAGACATGAGGCTGGACACTCTTGGGGCTGAGAGGATTGGTGAGCTTGGGTGAGCAAACGCAGACCCTTTAAAGTCCTACTGCGTGGTACCCATGCCGTGGGTCCCAAATCTCCAGGTTCAAGGGCATCTTCCGACATCGAAAACATGCGTGGGAAACCCAGAAGATGGTACACCGTGTGATCGGGAAAGGGTTCTCAAACGCACCTCATTTCTCCTCTCCTTGTGCTCGGGTTCGCCATTCCAGCCGCTCTACTAACCATCTCCCTACTTGGAGAATCAGCACCTTTAACCTCCTGTTTCGGACAGGTCGCAATTTGGCCTGAGGATGAACGGGAAGAGGGGGAACCAATGAGAGACTAGCTCTAGGTGTTGGGACAGGCACAGGTCACTCTATTTTCCCATCAGGAAGAAGAATGAGCCACAGGCTCAGCCTGCCCCCCGGAACCAGAATACGGCCTGAAGCAATCCTGCGCTTTGGCGGCCAGCTCCCAAAAAAGCGAGTTGACAAACGGAGCTCAGGGGCACTGCAACTCACAGACCTGCAGAGTTATAAATGATAACTCTCGTCCACAAATATATTGAGGGAAGGCAACGAGGAGGATTTGAAAGCAAGGCAGAATTGCAGGAAACAGGTGTCAGGAGGCAGACTCGACTCGCCTTGAAAGCACATGAAAAGCGGCACAGCGTTGACAATGATGCCCTTGGCCAAAAAGGGCGTATGCGTTTTTTCCTGAATATATTCAGGAAAAAACGCATACGCCCTTTTTGGCCAACCAGGCAAGCCGGAAAGGCAAATCAGCGCTACAAAGAAGTCTCGCTTGCCATCGGTCCAAAGGGCCATGCTGAAAAAAGTGTAAAAACCAGAAATGCAGGACAGGCCATGGAGACATGGGAGCCTTGCTACGCTGACGGGCGGGCTGTAAATTGCCAACAGCCACTCTGGAGAAGTGTACGGTGTGTCCTGAAACATGTAATAAGCACAGCTTAGAGAGCATAGGGCACTTCCACTCATGGGCGTATAAATCGGGAAACCTAAAAATCAACAAGACACAGGCACCCCAAAGTTTAGGGCTGCTCTGTTTCCAAGAACCTCCACTTCGCTACACCTTCAATATCCCAGGAAAGCGAAAAATGGATAAAGAAGTTGTGGTACTTAGGCACAATGGAATATCACTCAGCCATGAAATCAATGTCATAAGGCTAGTAGCAGCAGGATGAGTGGATTTAGGTACGATGACTCTCAGTGAAATAAGTCACAGAGAAAAAGACACTTATCCTAAGATATCACTTATAGAGGGAACGTCAAAATCGCTACACTTGAACGGAATTACAAAACAGAACAGAGTCACACATTTAGAAAACACACTATGGCTGCTTAACGGGAAAGGTGAGGTGGGGTGATGCATAAAACAAGGGTTTGAAATTAGCTCAGATACCGTTCCACAAGCCGAATATGTAATAGACAAGACCTACCCCCTGCTCAGTGAACTGGACTCAACAGCCCCTATTCACCGCCCAAGAATATATCTGACTAGTAAGAGTCTTAAAACCTAGGTATTGATCTCTCTCTGGAAGTGCATCAAGAGGGTGTAAAGCGGCATAAACACAGCAGTGAAAAGCAGCGAAACCCCATTATAAAAATAGATTACTGAAAAAAAAAAACCCCAGAAAACAAAGACAGTGAAAGAGAGAGAAATTCTTCCAAAATCCGTTCAGGGGCTCTGATGCAACCTGGATTGACCATATCTAGACCCACAGCTGGATGAGACATGAGGCTGGACACTCTTGGGGCTGAGAGGATTGGTGAGCTTGGGTGAGCAAACGCAGACCCTTTAAAGTCCTACTGCGTGGTACCCATGCCGTGGGTCCCAAATCTCCAGGTTCAAGGGCATCTTCCGACATCGAAAACATGCGTGGGAAACCCAGAAGATGGTACACCGTGTGATCGGGAAAGGGTTCTCAAACGCACCTCATTTCTCCTCTCCTTGTGCTCGGGTTCGCCATTCCAGCCGCTCTACTAACCATCTCCCTACTTGGAGAATCAGCACCTTTAACCTCCTGTTTCGGACAGGTCGCAATTTGGCCTGAGGATGAACGGGAAGAGGGGGAACCAATGAGAGACTAGCTCTAGGTGTTGGGACAGGCACAGGTCACTCTATTTTCCCATCAGGAAGAAGAATGAGCCACAGGCTCAGCCTGCCCCCCGGAACCAGAATACGGCCTGAAGCAATCCTGCGCTTTGGCGGCCAGCTCCCAAAAAAGCGAGTTGACAAACGGAGCTCAGGGGCACTGCAACTCACAAACCTGCAGAGTTATAAATGATAACTCTCGTCCACAAATATATTGAGGGAAGGCAACGAGGAGGATTTGAAAGCAAGGCAGAATTGCAGGAAACAGGTGTCAGGAGGCAGACTCGACTCGCCTTGAAAGCACATGAAAAGCGGCACAGCGTTGACAATGATGCCCTTGGCCAAAAAGGGCGTATGCGTTTTTTCCTGAATATATTCAGGAAAAAACGCATACGCCCTTTTTGGCCAACCAGGCAAGCCGGAAAGGCAAATCAGCGCTACAAAGAAGTCTCGCTTGCCATCGGTCCAAAGGGCCATGCTGAAAAAAGTGTAAAAACCAGAAATGCAGGACAGGCCATGGAGACATGGGAGCCTTGCTACGCTGACGGGCGGGCTGTAAATTGCCAACAGCCACTCTGGAGAAGTGTACGGTGTGTCCTGAAACATGTAATAAGCACAGCTTAGAGAGCATAGGGCACTTCCACTCATGGGCGTATAAATCGGGAAACCTAAAAATCAACAAGACACAGGCACCCCAAAGTTTAGGGCTGCTCTGTTTCCAAGAACCTCCACTTCGCTACACCTTCAATATCCCAGGAAAGCGAAAAATGGATAAAGAAGTTGTGGTACTTAGGCACAATGGAATATCACTCAGCCATGAAATCAATGTCATAAGGCTAGTAGCAGCAGGATGAGTGGATTTAGGTACGATGACTCTCAGTGAAATAAGTCACAGAGAAAAAGACACTTATCCTAAGATATCACTTATAGAGGGAACGTCAAAATCGCTACACTTGAACGGAATTACAAAACAGAACAGAGTCACACATTTAGAAAACACACTATGGCTGCTTAACGGGAAAGGTGAGGTGGGGTGATGCATAAAACAAGGGTTTGAAATTAGCTCAGATACCGTTCCACAAGCCGAATATGTAATAGACAAGACCTACCCCCTGCTCAGTGAACTGGACTCAACAGCCCCTATTCACCGCCCAAGAATATATCTGACTAGTAAGAGTCTTAAAACCTAGGTATTGATCTCTCTCTGGAAGTGCATCAAGAGGGTGTAAAGCGGCATAAACACAGCAGTGAAAAGCAGCGAAACCCCATTATAAAAATAGATTACTGAAAAAAAAAAACCCCAGAAAACAAAGACAGTGAAAGAGAGAGAAATTCTTCCAAAATCCGTTCAGGGGCTCTGATGCAACCTGGATTGACCATATCTAGACCCACAGCTGGATGAGACATGAGGCTGGACACTCTTGGGGCTGAGAGGATTGGTGAGCTTGGGTGAGCAAACGCAGACCCTTTAAAGTCCTACTGCGTGGTACCCATGCCGTGGGTCCCAAATCTCCAGGTTCAAGGGCATCTTCCGACATCGAAAACATGCGTGGGAAACCCAGAAGATGGTACACCGTGTGATCGGGAAAGGGTTCTCAAACGCACCTCATTTCTCCTCTCCTTGTGCTCGGGTTCGCCATTCCAGCCGCTCTACTAACCATCTCCCTACTTGGAGAATCAGCACCTTTAACCTCCTGTTTCGGACAGGTCGCAATTTGGCCTGAGGATGAACGGGAAGAGGGGGAACCAATGAGAGACTAGCTCTAGGTGTTGGGACAGGCACAGGTCACTCTATTTTCCCATCAGGAAGAAGAATGAGCCACAGGCTCAGCCTGCCCCCCGGAACCAGAATACGGCCTGAAGCAATCCTGCGCTTTGGCGGCCAGCTCCCAAAAAAGCGAGTTGACAAACGGAGCTCAGGGGCACTGCAACTCACAAACCTGCAGAGTTATAAATGATAACTCTCGTCCACAAATATATTGAGGGAAGGCAACGAGGAGGATTTGAAAGCAAGGCAGAATTGCAGGAAACAGGTGTCAGGAGGCAGACTCGACTCGCCTTGAAAGCACATGAAAAGCGGCACAGCGTTGACAATGATGCCCTTGGCCAAAAAGGGCGTATGCGTTTTTTCCTGAATATATTCAGGAAAAAACGCATACGCCCTTTTTGGCCAACCAGGCAAGCCGGAAAGGCAAATCAGCGCTACAAAGAAGTCTCGCTTGCCATCGGTCCAAAGGGCCATGCTGAAAAAAGTGTAAAAACCAGAAATGCAGGACAGGCCATGGAGACATGGGAGCCTTGCTACGCTGACGGGCGGGCTGTAAATTGCCAACAGCCACTCTGGAGAAGTGTACGGTGTGTCCTGAAACATGTAATAAGCACAGCTTAGAGAGCATAGGGCACTTCCACTCATGGGCGTATAAATCGGGAAACCTAAAAATCAACAAGACACAGGCACCCCAAAGTTTAGGGCTGCTCTGTTTCCAAGAACCTCCACTTCGCTACACCTTCAATATCCCAGGAAAGCGAAAAATGGATAAAGAAGTTGTGGTACTTAGGCACAATGGAATATCACTCAGCCATGAAATCAATGTCATAAGGCTAGTAGCAGCAGGATGAGTGGATTTAGGTACGATGACTCTCAGTGAAATAAGTCACAGAGAAAAAGACACTTATCCTAAGATATCACTTATAGAGGGAACGTCAAAATCGCTACACTTGAACGGAATTACAAAACAGAACAGAGTCACACATTTAGAAAACACACTATGGCTGCTTAACGGGAAAGGTGAGGTGGGGTGATGCATAAAACAAGGGTTTGAAATTAGCTCAGATACCGTTCCACAAGCCGAATATGTAATAGACAAGACCTACCCCCTGCTCAGTGAACTGGACTCAACAGCCCCTATTCACCGCCCAAGAATATATCTGACTAGTAAGAGTCTTAAAACCTAGGTATTGATCTCTCTCTGGAAGTGCATCAAGAGGGTGTAAAGCGGCATAAACACAGCAGTGAAAAGCAGCGAAACCCCATTATAAAAATAGATTACTGAAAAAAAAAAACCCCAGAAAACAAAGACAGTGAAAGAGAGAGAAATTCTTCCAAAATCCGTTCAGGGGCTCTGATGCAACCTGGATTGACCATATCTAGACCCACAGCTGGATGAGACATGAGGCTGGACACTCTTGGGGCTGAGAGGATTGGTGAGCTTGGGTGAGCAAACGCAGACCCTTTAAAGTCCTACTGCGTGGTACCCATGCCGTGGGTCCCAAATCTCCAGGTTCAAGGGCATCTTCCGACATCGAAAACATGCGTGGGAAACCCAGAAGATGGTACACCGTGTGATCGGGAAAGGGTTCTCAAACGCACCTCATTTCTCCTCTCCTTGTGCTCGGGTTCGCCATTCCAGCCGCTCTACTAACCATCTCCCTACTTGGAGAATCAGCACCTTTAACCTCCTGTTTCGGACAGGTCGCAATTTGGCCTGAGGATGAACGGGAAGAGGGGGAACCAATGAGAGACTAGCTCTAGGTGTTGGGACAGGCACAGGTCACTCTATTTTCCCATCAGGAAGAAGAATGAGCCACAGGCTCAGCCTGCCCCCCGGAACCAGAATACGGCCTGAAGCAATCCTGCGCTTTGGCGGCCAGCTCCCAAAAAAGCGAGTTGACAAAGGGAGCTCAGGGGCACTGCAACTCACAAACCTGCAGAGTTATAAATGATAACTCTCGTCCACAAATATATTGAGGGAAGGCAACGAGGAGGATTTGAAAGCAAGGCAGAATTGCAGGAAACAGGTGTCAGGAGGCAGACTCGACTCGCCTTGAAAGCACATGAAAAGCGGCACAGCGTTGACAATGATGCCCTTGGCCAAAAAGGGCGTATGCGTTTTTTCCTGAATATATTCAGGAAAAAACGCATACGCCCTTTTTGGCCAACCAGGCAAGCCGGAAAGGCAAATCAGCGCTACAAAGAAGTCTCGCTTGCCATCGGTCCAAAGGGCCATGCTGAAAAAAGTGTAAAAACCAGAAATGCAGGACAGGCCATGGAGACATGGGAGCCTTGCTACGCTGACGGGCGGGCTGTAAATTGCCAACAGCCACTCTGGAGAAGTGTACGGTGTGTCCTGAAACATGTAATAAGCACAGCTTAGAGAGCATAGGGCACTTCCACTCATGGGCGTATAAATCGGGAAACCTAAAAATCAACAAGACACAGGCACCCCAAAGTTTAGGGCTGCTCTGTTTCCAAGAACCTCCACTTCGCTACACCTTCAATATCCCAGGAAAGCGAAAAATGGATAAAGAAGTTGTGGTACTTAGGCACAATGGAATATCACTCAGCCATGAAATCAATGTCATAAGGCTAGTAGCAGCAGGATGAGTGGATTTAGGTACGATGACTCTCAGTGAAATAAGTCACAGAGAAAAAGACACTTATCCTAAGATATCACTTATAGAGGGAACGTCAAAATCGCTACACTTGAACGGAATTACAAAACAGAACAGAGTCACACATTTAGAAAACACACTATGGCTGCTTAACGGGAAAGGTGAGGTGGGGTGATGCATAAAACAAGGGTTTGAAATTAGCTCAGATACCGTTCCACAAGCCGAATATGTAATAGACAAGACCTACCCCCTGCTCAGTGAACTGGACTCAACAGCCCCTATTCACCGCCCAAGAATATATCTGACTAGTAAGAGTCTTAAAACCTAGGTATTGATCTCTCTCTGGAAGTGCATCAAGAGGGTGTAAAGCGGCATAAACACAGCAGTGAAAAGCAGCGAAACCCCATTATAAAAATAGATTACTGAAAAAAAAAAACCCCAGAAAACAAAGACAGTGAAAGAGAGAGAAATTCTTCCAAAATCCGTTCAGGGGCTCTGATGCAACCTGGATTGACCATATCTAGACCCACAGCTGGATGAGACATGAGGCTGGACACTCTTGGGGCTGAGAGGATTGGTGAGCTTGGGTGAGCAAACGCAGACCCTTTAAAGTCCTACTGCGTGGTACCCATGCCGTGGGTCCCAAATCTCCAGGTTCAAGGGCATCTTCCGACATCGAAAACATGCGTGGGAAACCCAGAAGATGGTACACCGTGTGATCGGGAAAGGGTTCTCAAACGCACCTCATTTCTCCTCTCCTTGTGCTCGGGTTCGCCATTCCAGCCGCTCTACTAACCATCTCCCTACTTGGAGAATCAGCACCTTTAACCTCCTGTTTCGGACAGGTCGCAATTTGGCCTGAGGATGAACGGGAAGAGGGGGAACCAATGAGAGACTAGCTCTAGGTGTTGGGACAGGCACAGGTCACTCTATTTTCCCATCAGGAAGAAGAATGAGCCACAGGCTCAGCCTGCCCCCCGGAACCAGAATACGGCCTGAAGCAATCCTGCGCTTTGGCGGCCAGCTCCCAAAAAAGCGAGTTGACAAACGGAGCTCAGGGGCACTGCAACTCACAGACCTGCAGAGTTATAAATGATAACTCTCGTCCACAAATATATTGAGGGAAGGCAACGAGGAGGATTTGAAAGCAAGGCAGAATTGCAGGAAACAGGTGTCAGGAGGCAGACTCGACTCGCCTTGAAAGCACATGAAAAGCGGCACAGCGTTGACAATGATGCCCTTGGCCAAAAAGGGCGTATGCGTTTTTTCCTGAATATATTCAGGAAAAAACGCATACGCCCTTTTTGGCCAACCAGGCAAGCCGGAAAGGCAAATCAGCGCTACAAAGAAGTCTCGCTTGCCATCGGTCCAAAGGGCCATGCTGAAAAAAGTGTAAAAACCAGAAATGCAGGACAGGCCATGGAGACATGGGAGCCTTGCTACGCTGACGGGCGGGCTGTAAATTGCCAACAGCCACTCTGGAGAAGTGTACGGTGTGTCCTGAAACATGTAATAAGCACAGCTTAGAGAGCATAGGGCACTTCCACTCATGGGCGTATAAATCGGGAAACCTAAAAATCAACAAGACACAGGCACCCCAAAGTTTAGGGCTGCTCTGTTTCCAAGAACCTCCACTTCGCTACACCTTCAATATCCCAGGAAAGCGAAAAATGGATAAAGAAGTTGTGGTACTTAGGCACAATGGAATATCACTCAGCCATGAAATCAATGTCATAAGGCTAGTAGCAGCAGGATGAGTGGATTTAGGTACGATGACTCTCAGTGAAATAAGTCACAGAGAAAAAGACACTTATCCTAAGATATCACTTATAGAGGGAACGTCAAAATCGCTACACTTGAACGGAATTACAAAACAGAACAGAGTCACACATTTAGAAAACACACTATGGCTGCTTAACGGGAAAGGTGAGGTGGGGTGATGCATAAAACAAGGGTTTGAAATTAGCTCAGATACCGTTCCACAAGCCGAATATGTAATAGACAAGACCTACCCCCTGCTCAGTGAACTGGACTCAACAGCCCCTATTCACCGCCCAAGAATATATCTGACTAGTAAGAGTCTTAAAACCTAGGTATTGATCTCTCTCTGGAAGTGCATCAAGAGGGTGTAAAGCGGCATAAACACAGCAGTGAAAAGCAGCGAAACCCCATTATAAAAATAGATTACTGAAAAAAAAAAACCCCAGAAAACAAAGACAGTGAAAGAGAGAGAAATTCTTCCAAAATCCGTTCAGGGGCTCTGATGCAACCTGGATTGACCATATCTAGACCCACAGCTGGATGAGACATGAGGCTGGACACTCTTGGGGCTGAGAGGATTGGTGAGCTTGGGTGAGCAAACGCAGACCCTTTAAAGTCCTACTGCGTGGTACCCATGCCGTGGGTCCCAAATCTCCAGGTTCAAGGGCATCTTCCGACATCGAAAACATGCGTGGGAAACCCAGAAGATGGTACACCGTGTGATCGGGAAAGGGTTCTCAAACGCACCTCATTTCTCCTCTCCTTGTGCTCGGGTTCGCCATTCCAGCCGCTCTACTAACCATCTCCCTACTTGGAGAATCAGCACCTTTAACCTCCTGTTTCGGACAGGTCGCAATTTGGCCTGAGGATGAACGGGAAGAGGGGGAACCAATGAGAGACTAGCTCTAGGTGTTGGGACAGGCACAGGTCACTCTATTTTCCCATCAGGAAGAAGAATGAGCCACAGGCTCAGCCTGCCCCCCGGAACCAGAATACGGCCTGAAGCAATCCTGCGCTTTGGCGGCCAGCTCCCAAAAAAGCGAGTTGACAAACGGAGCTCAGGGGCACTGCAACTCACAGACCTGCAGAGTTATAAATGATAACTCTCGTCCACAAATATATTGAGGGAAGGCAACGAGGAGGATTTGAAAGCAAGGCAGAATTGCAGGAAACAGGTGTCAGGAGGCAGACTCGACTCGCCTTGAAAGCACATGAAAAGCGGCACAGCGTTGACAATGATGCCCTTGGCCAAAAAGGGCGTATGCGTTTTTTCCTGAATATATTCAGGAAAAAACGCATACGCCCTTTTTGGCCAACCAGGCAAGCCGGAAAGGCAAATCAGCGCTACAAAGAAGTCTCGCTTGCCATCGGTCCAAAGGGCCATGCTGAAAAAAGTGTAAAAACCAGAAATGCAGGACAGGCCATGGAGACATGGGAGCCTTGCTACGCTGACGGGCGGGCTGTAAATTGCCAACAGCCACTCTGGAGAAGTGTACGGTGTGTCCTGAAACATGTAATAAGCACAGCTTAGAGAGCATAGGGCACTTCCACTCATGGGCGTATAAATCGGGAAACCTAAAAATCAACAAGACACAGGCACCCCAAAGTTTAGGGCTGCTCTGTTTCCAAGAACCTCCACTTCGCTACACCTTCAATATCCCAGGAAAGCGAAAAATGGATAAAGAAGTTGTGGTACTTAGGCACAATGGAATATCACTCAGCCATGAAATCAATGTCATAAGGCTAGTAGCAGCAGGATGAGTGGATTTAGGTACGATGACTCTCAGTGAAATAAGTCACAGAGAAAAAGACACTTATCCTAAGATATCACTTATAGAGGGAACGTCAAAATCGCTACACTTGAACGGAATTACAAAACAGAACAGAGTCACACATTTAGAAAACACACTATGGCTGCTTAACGGGAAAGGTGAGGTGGGGTGATGCATAAAACAAGGGTTTGAAATTAGCTCAGATACCGTTCCACAAGCCGAATATGTAATAGACAAGACCTACCCCCTGCTCAGTGAACTGGACTCAACAGCCCCTATTCACCGCCCAAGAATATATCTGACTAGTAAGAGTCTTAAAACCTAGGTATTGATCTCTCTCTGGAAGTGCATCAAGAGGGTGTAAAGCGGCATAAACACAGCAGTGAAAAGCAGCGAAACCCCATTATAAAAATAGATTACTGAAAAAAAAAAACCCCAGAAAACAAAGACAGTGAAAGAGAGAGAAATTCTTCCAAAATCCGTTCAGGGGCTCTGATGCAACCTGGATTGACCATATCTAGACCCACAGCTGGATGAGACATGAGGCTGGACACTCTTGGGGCTGAGAGGATTGGTGAGCTTGGGTGAGCAAACGCAGACCCTTTAAAGTCCTACTGCGTGGTACCCATGCCGTGGGTCCCAAATCTCCAGGTTCAAGGGCATCTTCCGACATCGAAAACATGCGTGGGAAACCCAGAAGATGGTACACCGTGTGATCGGGAAAGGGTTCTCAAACGCACCTCATTTCTCCTCTCCTTGTGCTCGGGTTCGCCATTCCAGCCGCTCTACTAACCATCTCCCTACTTGGAGAATCAGCACCTTTAACCTCCTGTTTCGGACAGGTCGCAATTTGGCCTGAGGATGAACGGGAAGAGGGGGAACCAATGAGAGACTAGCTCTAGGTGTTGGGACAGGCACAGGTCACTCTATTTTCCCATCAGGAAGAAGAATGAGCCACAGGCTCAGCCTGCCCCCCGGAACCAGAATACGGCCTGAAGCAATCCTGCGCTTTGGCGGCCAGCTCCCAAAAAAGCGAGTTGACAAACGGAGCTCAGGGGCACTGCAACTCACAGACCTGCAGAGTTATAAATGATAACTCTCGTCCACAAATATATTGAGGGAAGGCAACGAGGAGGATTTGAAAGCAAGGCAGAATTGCAGGAAACAGGTGTCAGGAGGCAGACTCGACTCGCCTTGAAAGCACATGAAAAGCGGCACAGCGTTGACAATGATGCCCTTGGCCAAAAAGGGCGTATGCGTTTTTTCCTGAATATATTCAGGAAAAAACGCATACGCCCTTTTTGGCCAACCAGGCAAGCCGGAAAGGCAAATCAGCGCTACAAAGAAGTCTCGCTTGCCATCGGTCCAAAGGGCCATGCTGAAAAAAGTGTAAAAACCAGAAATGCAGGACAGGCCATGGAGACATGGGAGCCTTGCTACGCTGACGGGCGGGCTGTAAATTGCCAACAGCCACTCTGGAGAAGTGTACGGTGTGTCCTGAAACATGTAATAAGCACAGCTTAGAGAGCATAGGGCACTTCCACTCATGGGCGTATAAATCGGGAAACCTAAAAATCAACAAGACACAGGCACCCCAAAGTTTAGGGCTGCTCTGTTTCCAAGAACCTCCACTTCGCTACACCTTCAATATCCCAGGAAAGCGAAAAATGGATAAAGAAGTTGTGGTACTTAGGCACAATGGAATATCACTCAGCCATGAAATCAATGTCATAAGGCTAGTAGCAGCAGGATGAGTGGATTTAGGTACGATGACTCTCAGTGAAATAAGTCACAGAGAAAAAGACACTTATCCTAAGATATCACTTATAGAGGGAACGTCAAAATCGCTACACTTGAACGGAATTACAAAACAGAACAGAGTCACACATTTAGAAAACACACTATGGCTGCTTAACGGGAAAGGTGAGGTGGGGTGATGCATAAAACAAGGGTTTGAAATTAGCTCAGATACCGTTCCACAAGCCGAATATGTAATAGACAAGACCTACCCCCTGCTCAGTGAACTGGACTCAACAGCCCCTATTCACCGCCCAAGAATATATCTGACTAGTAAGAGTCTTAAAACCTAGGTATTGATCTCTCTCTGGAAGTGCATCAAGAGGGTGTAAAGCGGCATAAACACAGCAGTGAAAAGCAGCAAAACCCCATTATAAAAATAGATTACTGAAAAAAAAAAACCCCAGAAAACAAAGACAGTGAAAGAGAGAGAAATTCTTCCAAAATCCGTTCAGGGGCTCTGATGCAACCTGGATTGACCATATCTAGACCCACAGCTGGATGAGACATGAGGCTGGACACTCTTGGGGCTGAGAGGATTGGTGAGCTTGGGTGAGCAAACGCAGACCCTTTAAAGTCCTACTGCGTGGTACCCATGCCGTGGGTCCCAAATCTCCAGGTTCAAGGGCATCTTCCGACATCGAAAACATGCGTGGGAAACCCAGAAGATGGTACACCGTGTGATCGGGAAAGGGTTCTCAAACGCACCTCATTTCTCCTCTCCTTGTGCTCGGGTTCGCCATTCCAGCCGCTCTACTAACCATCTCCCTACTTGGAGAATCAGCACCTTTAACCTCCTGTTTCGGACAGGTCGCAATTTGGCCTGAGGATGAACGGGAAGAGGGGGAACCAATGAGAGACTAGCTCTAGGTGTTGGGACAGGCACAGGTCACTCTATTTTCCCATCAGGAAGAAGAATGAGCCACAGGCTCAGCCTGCCCCCCGGAACCAGAATACGGCCTGAAGCAATCCTGCGCTTTGGCGGCCAGCTCCCAAAAAAGCGAGTTGACAAACGGAGCTCAGGGGCACTGCAACTCACAAACCTGCAGAGTTATAAATGATAACTCTCGTCCACAAATATATTGAGGGAAGGCAACGAGGAGGATTTGAAAGCAAGGCAGAATTGCAGGAAACAGGTGTCAGGAGGCAGACTCGACTCGCCTTGAAAGCACATGAAAAGCGGCACAGCGTTGACAATGATGCCCTTGGCCAAAAAGGGCGTATGCGTTTTTTCCTGAATATATTCAGGAAAAAACGCATACGCCCTTTTTGGCCAACCAGGCAAGCCGGAAAGGCAAATCAGCGCTACAAAGAAGTCTCGCTTGCCATCGGTCCAAAGGGCCATGCTGAAAAAAGTGTAAAAACCAGAAATGCAGGACAGGCCATGGAGACATGGGAGCCTTGCTACGCTGACGGGCGGGCTGTAAATTGCCAACAGCCACTCTGGAGAAGTGTACGGTGTGTCCTGAAACATGTAATAAGCACAGCTTAGAGAGCATAGGGCACTTCCACTCATGGGCGTATAAATCGGGAAACCTAAAAATCAACAAGACACAGGCACCCCAAAGTTTAGGGCTGCTCTGTTTCCAAGAACCTCCACTTCGGTACACCTTCAATATCCCAGGAAAGCGAAAAATGGATAAAGAAGTTGTGGTACTTAGGCACAATGGAATATCACTCAGCCATGAAATCAATGTCATAAGGCTAGTAGCAGCAGGATGAGTGGATTTAGGTACGATGACTCTCAGTGAAATAAGTCACAGAGAAAAAGACACTTATCCTAAGATATCACTTATAGAGGGAACGTCAAAATCGCTACACTTGAACGGAATTACAAAACAGAACAGAGTCACACATTTAGAAAACACACTATGGCTGCTTAACGGGAAAGGTGAGGTGGGGTGATGCATAAAACAAGGGTTTGAAATTAGCTCAGATACCGTTCCACAAGCCGAATATGTAATAGACAAGACCTACCCCCTGCTCAGTGAACTGGACTCAACAGCCCCTATTCACCGCCCAAGAATATATCTGACTAGTAAGAGTCTTAAAACCTAGGTATTGATCTCTCTCTGGAAGTGCATCAAGAGGGTGTAAAGCGGCATAAACACAGCAGTGAAAAGCAGCGAAACCCCATTATAAAAATAGATTACTGAAAAAAAAAAACCCCAGAAAACAAAGACAGTGAAAGAGAGAGAAATTCTTCCAAAATCCGTTCAGGGGCTCTGATGCAACCTGGATTGACCATATCTAGACCCACAGCTGGATGAGACATGAGGCTGGACACTCTTGGGGCTGAGAGGATTGGTGAGCTTGGGTGAGCAAACGCAGACCCTTTAAAGTCCTACTGCGTGGTACCCATGCCGTGGGTCCCAAATCTCCAGGTTCAAGGGCATCTTCCGACATCGAAAACATGCGTGGGAAACCCAGAAGATGGTACACCGTGTGATCGGGAAAGGGTTCTCAAACGCACCTCATTTCTCCTCTCCTTGTGCTCGGGTTCGCCATTCCAGCCGCTCTACTAACCATCTCCCTACTTGGAGAATCAGCACCTTTAACCTCCTGTTTCGGACAGGTCGCAATTTGGCCTGAGGATGAACGGGAAGAGGGGGAACCAATGAGAGACTAGCTCTAGGTGTTGGGACAGGCACAGGTCACTCTATTTTCCCATCAGGAAGAAGAATGAGCCACAGGCTCAGCCTGCCCCCCGGAACCAGAATACGGCCTGAAGCAATCCTGCGCTTTGGCGGCCAGCTCCCAAAAAAGCGAGTTGACAAACGGAGCTCAGGGGCACTGCAACTCACAAACCTGCAGAGTTATAAATGATAACTCTCGTCCACAAATATATTGAGGGAAGGCAACGAGGAGGATTTGAAAGCAAGGCAGAATTGCAGGAAACAGGTGTCAGGAGGCAGACTCGACTCGCCTTGAAAGCACATGAAAAGCGGCACAGCGTTGACAATGATGCCCTTGGCCAAAAAGGGCGTATGCGTTTTTTCCTGAATATATTCAGGAAAAAACGCATACGCCCTTTTTGGCCAACCAGGCAAGCCGGAAAGGCAAATCAGCGCTACAAAGAAGTCTCGCTTGCCATCGGTCCAAAGGGCCATGCTGAAAAAAGTGTAAAAACCAGAAATGCAGGACAGGCCATGGAGACATGGGAGCCTTGCTACGCTGACGGGCGGGCTGTAAATTGCCAACAGCCACTCTGGAGAAGTGTACGGTGTGTCCTGAAACATGTAATAAGCACAGCTTAGAGAGCATAGGGCACTTCCACTCATGGGCGTATAAATCGGGAAACCTAAAAATCAACAAGACACAGGCACCCCAAAGTTTAGGGCTGCTCTGTTTCCAAGAACCTCCACTTCGGTACACCTTCAATATCCCAGGAAAGCGAAAAATGGATAAAGAAGTTGTGGTACTTAGGCACAATGGAATATCACTCAGCCATGAAATCAATGTCATAAGGCTAGTAGCAGCAGGATGAGTGGATTTAGGTACGATGACTCTCAGTGAAATAAGTCACAGAGAAAAAGACACTTATCCTAAGATATCACTTATAGAGGGAACGTCAAAATCGCTACACTTGAACGGAATTACAAAACAGAACAGAGTCACACATTTAGAAAACACACTATGGCTGCTTAACGGGAAAGGTGAGGTGGGGTGATGCACAAAACAAGGGTTTGAAATTAGCTCAGATACCGTTCCACAAGCCGAATATGTAATAGACAAGACCTACCCCCTGCTCAGTGAACTGGACTCAACAGCCCCTATTCACCGCCCAAGAATATATCTGACTAGTAAGAGTCTTAAAACCTAGGTATTGATCTCTCTCTGGAAGTGCATCAAGAGGGTGTAAAGCGGCATAAACACAGCAGTGAAAAGCAGCGAAACCCCATTATAAAAATAGATTACTGAAAAAAAAAACCCCAGAAAACAAAGACAGTGAAAGAGAGAGAAATTCTTCCAAAATCCGTTCAGGGGCTCTGATGCAACCTGGATTGACCATATCTAGACCCACAGCTGGATGAGACATGAGGCTGGACACTCTTGGGGCTGAGAGGATTGGTGAGCTTGGGTGAGCAAACGCAGACCCTTTAAAGTCCTACTGCGTGGTACCCATGCCGTGGGTCCCAAATCTCCAGGTTCAAGGGCATCTTCCGACATCGAAAACATGCGTGGGAAACCCAGAAGATGGTACACCGTGTGATCGGGAAAGGGTTCTCAAACGCACCTCATTTCTCCTCTCCTTGTGCTCGGGTTCGCCATTCCAGCCGCTCTACTAACCATCTCCCTACTTGGAGAATCAGCACCTTTAACCTCCTGTTTCGGACAGGTCGCAATTTGGCCTGAGGATGAACGGGAAGAGGGGGAACCAATGAGAGACTAGCTCTAGGTGTTGGGACAGGCACAGGTCACTCTATTTTCCCATCAGGAAGAAGAATGAGCCACAGGCTCAGCCTGCCCCCCGGAACCAGAATACGGCCTGAAGCAATCCTGCGCTTTGGCGGCCAGCTCCCAAAAAAGCGAGTTGACAAACGGAGCTCAGGGGCACTGCAACTCACAAACCTGCAGAGTTATAAATGATAACTCTCGTCCACAAATATATTGAGGGAAGGCAACGAGGAGGATTTGAAAGCAAGGCAGAATTGCAGGAAACAGGTTTCAGGAGGCAGACTCGACTCGCCTTGAAAGCACATGAAAAGCGGCACAGCGTTGACAATGATGCCCTTGGCCAAAAAGGGCGTATGCGTTTTTTCCTGAATATATTCAGGAAAAAACGCATACGCCCTTTTTGGCCAACCAGGCAAGCCGGAAAGGCAAATCAGCGCTACAAAGAAGTCTCGCTTGCCATCGGTCCAAAGGGCCATGCTGAAAAAAGTGTAAAAACCAGAAATGCAGGACAGGCCATGGAGACATGGGAGCCTTGCTACGCTGACGGGCGGGCTGTAAATTGCCAACAGCCACTCTGGAGAAGTGTACGGTGTGTCCTGAAACATGTAATAAGCACAGCTTAGAGAGCATAGGGCACTTCCACTCATGGGCGTATAAATCGGGAAACCTAAAAATCAACAAGACACAGGCACCCCAAAGTTTAGGGCTGCTCTGTTTCCAAGAACCTCCACTTCGCTACACCTTCAATATCCCAGGAAAGCGAAAAATGGATAAAGAAGTTGTGGTACTTAGGCACAATGGAATATCACTCAGCCATGAAATCAATGCCATAAGGCTAGTAGCAGCAGGATGAGTGGATTTAGGTACGATGACTCTCAGTGAAATAAGTCACAGAGAAAAAGACACTTATCCTAAGATATCACTTATAGAGGGAACGTCAAAATCGCTACACTTGAACGGAATTACAAAACAGAACAGAGTCACACATTTAGAAAACACACTATGGCTGCTTAACGGGAAAGGTGAGGTGGGGTGATGCACAAAACAAGGGTTTGAAATTAGCTCAGATACCGTTCCACAAGCCGAATATGTAATAGACAAGACCTACCCCCTGCTCAGTGAACTGGACTCAACAGCCCCTATTCACCGCCCAAGAATATATCTGACTAGTAAGAGTCTTAAAACCTAGGTATTGATCTCTCTCTGGAAGTGCATCAAGAGGGTGTAAAGCGGCATAAACACAGCAGTGAAAAGCAGCGAAACCCCATTATAAAAATAGATTACTGAAAAAAAAAACCCCAGAAAACAAAGACAGTGAAAGAGAGAGAAATTCTTCCAAAATCCGTTCAGGGGCTCTGATGCAACCTGGATTGACCATATCTAGACCCACAGCTGGATGAGACATGAGGCTGGACACTCTTGGGGCTGAGAGGATTGGTGAGCTTGGGTGAGCAAACGCAGACCCTTTAAAGTCCTACTGCGTGGTACCCATGCCGTGGGTCCCAAATCTCCAGGTTCAAGGGCATCTTCCGACATCGAAAACATGCGTGGGAAACCCAGAAGATGGTACACCGTGTGATCGGGAAAGGGTTCTCAAACGCACCTCATTTCTCCTCTCCTTGTGCTCGGGTTCGCCATTCCAGCCGCTCTACTAACCATCTCCCTACTTGGAGAATCAGCACCTTTAACCTCCTGTTTCGGACAGGTCGCAATTTGGCCTGAGGATGAACGGGAAGAGGGGGAACCAATGAGAGACTAGCTCTAGGTGTTGGGACAGGCACAGGTCACTCTATTTTCCCATCAGGAAGAAGAATGAGCCACAGGCTCAGCCTGCCCCCCGGAACCAGAATACGGCCTGAAGCAATCCTGCGCTTTGGCGGCCAGCTCCCAAAAAAGCGAGTTGACAAACGGAGCTCAGGGGCACTGCAACTCACAAACCTGCAGAGTTATAAATGATAACTCTCGTCCACAAATATATTGAGGGAAGGCAACGAGGAGGATTTGAAAGCAAGGCAGAATTGCAGGAAACAGGTTTCAGGAGGCAGACTCGACTCGCCTTGAAAGCACATGAAAAGCGGCACAGCGTTGACAATGATGCCCTTGGCCAAAAAGGGCGTATGCGTTTTTTCCTGAATATATTCAGGAAAAAACGCATACGCCCTTTTTGGCCAACCAGGCAAGCCGGAAAGGCAAATCAGCGCTACAAAGAAGTCTCGCTTGCCATCGGTCCAAAGGGCCATGCTGAAAAAAGTGTAAAAACCAGAAATGCAGGACAGGCCATGGAGACATGGGAGCCTTGCTACGCTGACGGGCGGGCTGTAAATTGCCAACAGCCACTCTGGAGAAGTGTACGGTGTGTCCTGAAACATGTAATAAGCACAGCTTAGAGAGCATAGGGCACTTCCACTCATGGGCGTATAAATCGGGAAACCTAAAAATCAACAAGACACAGGCACCCCAAAGTTTAGGGCTGCTCTGTTTCCAAGAACCTCCACTTCGCTACACCTTCAATATCCCAGGAAAGCGAAAAATGGATAAAGAAGTTGTGGTACTTAGGCACAATGGAATATCACTCAGCCATGAAATCAATGTCATAAGGCTAGTAGCAGCAGGATGAGTGGATTTAGGTACGATGACTCTCAGTGAAATAAGTCACAGAGAAAAAGACACTTATCCTAAGATATCACTTATAGAGGGAACGTCAAAATCGCTACACTTGAACGGAATTACAAAACAGAACAGAGTCACACATTTAGAAAACACACTATGGCTGCTTAACGGGAAAGGTGAGGTGGGGTGATGCATAAAACAAGGGTTTGAAATTAGCTCAGATACCGTTCCACAAGCCGAATATGTAATAGACAAGACCTACCCCCTGCTCAGTGAACTGGACTCAACAGCCCCTATTCACCGCCCAAGAATATATCTGACTAGTAAGAGTCTTAAAACCTAGGTATTGATCTCTCTCTGGAAGTGCATCAAGAGGGTGTAAAGCGGCATAAACACAGCAGTGAAAAGCAGCGAAACCCCATTATAAAAATAGATTACTGAAAAAAAAAAACCCCAGAAAACAAAGACAGTGAAAGAGAGAGAAATTCTTCCAAAATCCGTTCAGGGGCTCTGATGCAACCTGGATTGACCATATCTAGACCCACAGCTGGATGAGACATGAGGCTGGACACTCTTGGGGCTGAGAGGATTGGTGAGCTTGGGTGAGCAAACGCAGACCCTTTAAAGTCCTACTGCGTGGTACCCATGCCGTGGGTCCCAAATCTCCAGGTTCAAGGGCATCTTCCGACATCGAAAACATGCGTGGGAAACCCAGAAGATGGTACACCGTGTGATCGGGAAAGGGTTCTCAAACGCACCTCATTTCTCCTCTCCTTGTGCTCGGGTTCGCCATTCCAGCCGCTCTACTAACCATCTCCCTACTTGGAGAATCAGCACCTTTAACCTCCTGTTTCGGACAGGTCGCAATTTGGCCTGAGGATGAACGGGAAGAGGGGGAACCAATGAGAGACTAGCTCTAGGTGTTGGGACAGGCACAGGTCACTCTATTTTCCCATCAGGAAGAAGAATGAGCCACAGGCTCAGCCTGCCCCCCGGAACCAGAATACGGCCTGAAGCAATCCTGCGCTTTGGCGGCCAGCTCCCAAAAAAGCGAGTTGACAAACGGAGCTCAGGGGCACTGCAACTCACAAACCTGCAGAGTTATAAATGATAACTCTCGTCCACAAATATATTGAGGGAAGGCAACGAGGAGGATTTGAAAGCAAGGCAGAATTGCAGGAAACAGGTTTCAGGAGGCAGACTCGACTCGCCTTGAAAGCACATGAAAAGCGGCACAGCGTTGACAATGATGCCCTTGGCCAAAAAGGGCGTATGCGTTTTTTCCTGAATATATTCAGGAAAAAACGCATACGCCCTTTTTGGCCAACCAGGCAAGCCGGAAAGGCAAATCAGCGCTACAAAGAAGTCTCGCTTGCCATCGGTCCAAAGGGCCATGCTGAAAAAAGTGTAAAAACCAGAAATGCAGGACAGGCCATGGAGACATGGGAGCCTTGCTACGCTGACGGGCGGGCTGTAAATTGCCAACAGCCACTCTGGAGAAGTGTACGGTGTGTCCTGAAACATGTAATAAGCACAGCTTAGAGAGCATAGGGCACTTCCACTCATGGGCGTATAAATCGGGAAACCTAAAAATCAACAAGACACAGGCACCCCAAAGTTTAGGGCTGCTCTGTTTCCAAGAACCTCCACTTCGCTACACCTTCAATATCCCAGGAAAGCGAAAAATGGATAAAGAAGTTGTGGTACTTAGGCACAATGGAATATCACTCAGCCATGAAATCAATGTCATAAGGCTAGTAGCAGCAGGATGAGTGGATTTAGGTACGATGACTCTCAGTGAAATAAGTCACAGAGAAAAAGACACTTATCCTAAGATATCACTTATAGAGGGAACGTCAAAATCGCTACACTTGAACGGAATTACAAAACAGAACAGAGTCACACATTTAGAAAACACACTATGGCTGCTTAACGGGAAAGGTGAGGTGGGGTGATGCATAAAACAAGGGTTTGAAATTAGCTCAGATACCGTTCCACAAGCCGAATATGTAATAGACAAGACCTACCCCCTGCTCAGTGAACTGGACTCAACAGCCCCTATTCACCGCCCAAGAATATATCTGACTAGTAAGAGTCTTAAAACCTAGGTATTGATCTCTCTCTGGAAGTGCATCAAGAGGGTGTAAAGCGGCATAAACACAGCAGTGAAAAGCAGCGAAACCCCATTATAAAAATAGATTACTGAAAAAAAAAAACCCCAGAAAACAAAGACAGTGAAAGAGAGAGAAATTCTTCCAAAATCCGTTCAGGGGCTCTGATGCAACCTGGATTGACCATATCTAGACCCACAGCTGGATGAGACATGAGGCTGGACACTCTTGGGGCTGAGAGGATTGGTGAGCTTGGGTGAGCAAACGCAGACCCTTTAAAGTCCTACTGCGTGGTACCCATGCCGTGGGTCCCAAATCTCCAGGTTCAAGGGCATCTTCCGACATCGAAAACATGCGTGGGAAACCCAGAAGATGGTACACCGTGTGATCGGGAAAGGGTTCTCAAACGCACCTCATTTCTCCTCTCCTTGTGCTCGGGTTCGCCATTCCAGCCGCTCTACTAACCATCTCCCTACTTGGAGAATCAGCACCTTTAACCTCCTGTTTCGGACAGGTCGCAATTTGGCCTGAGGATGAACGGGAAGAGGGGGAACCAATGAGAGACTAGCTCTAGGTGTTGGGACAGGCACAGGTCACTCTATTTTCCCATCAGGAAGAAGAATGAGCCACAGGCTCAGCCTGCCCCCCGGAACCAGAATACGGCCTGAAGCAATCCTGCGCTTTGGCGGCCAGCTCCCAAAAAAGCGAGTTGACAAACGGAGCTCAGGGGCACTGCAACTCACAAACCTGCAGAGTTATAAATGATAACTCTCGTCCACAAATATATTGAGGGAAGGCAACGAGGAGGATTTGAAAGCAAGGCAGAATTGCAGGAAACAGGTGTCAGGAGGCAGACTCGACTCGCCTTGAAAGCACATGAAAAGCGGCACAGCGTTGACAATGATGCCCTTGGCCAAAAAGGGCGTATGCGTTTTTTCCTGAATATATTCAGGAAAAAACGCATACGCCCTTTTTGGCCAACCAGGCAAGCCGGAAAGGCAAATCAGCGCTACAAAGAAGTCTCGCTTGCCATCGGTCCAAAGGGCCATGCTGAAAAAAGTGTAAAAACCAGAAATGCAGGACAGGCCATGGAGACATGGGAGCCTTGCTACGCTGACGGGCGGGCTGTAAATTGCCAACAGCCACTCTGGAGAAGTGTACGGTGTGTCCTGAAACATGTAATAAGCACAGCTTAGAGAGCATAGGGCACTTCCACTCATGGGCGTATAAATCGGGAAACCTAAAAATCAACAAGACACAGGCACCCCAAAGTTTAGGGCTGCTCTGTTTCCAAGAACCTCCACTTCGCTACACCTTCAATATCCCAGGAAAGCGAAAAATGGATAAAGAAGTTGTGGTACTTAGGCACAATGGAATATCACTCAGCCATGAAATCAATGTCATAAGGCTAGTAGCAGCAGGATGAGTGGATTTAGGTACGATGACTCTCAGTGAAATAAGTCACAGAGAAAAAGACACTTATCCTAAGATATCACTTATAGAGGGAACGTCAAAATCGCTACACTTGAACGGAATTACAAAACAGAACAGAGTCACACATTTAGAAAACACACTATGGCTGCTTAACGGGAAAGGTGAGGTGGGGTGATGCATAAAACAAGGGTTTGAAATTAGCTCAGATACCGTTCCACAAGCCGAATATGTAATAGACAAGACCTACCCCCTGCTCAGTGAACTGGACTCAACAGCCCCTATTCACCGCCCAAGAATATATCTGACTAGTAAGAGTCTTAAAACCTAGGTATTGATCTCTCTCTGGAAGTGCATCAAGAGGGTGTAAAGCGGCATAAACACAGCAGTGAAAAGCAGCGAAACCCCATTATAAAAATAGATTACTGAAAAAAAAAAACCCCAGAAAACAAAGACAGTGAAAGAGAGAGAAATTCTTCCAAAATCCGTTCAGGGGCTCTGATGCAACCTGGATTGACCATATCTAGACCCACAGCTGGATGAGACATGAGGCTGGACACTCTTGGGGCTGAGAGGATTGGTGAGCTTGGGTGAGCAAACGCAGACCCTTTAAAGTCCTACTGCGTGGTACCCATGCCGTGGGTCCCAAATCTCCAGGTTCAAGGGCATCTTCCGACATCGAAAACATGCGTGGGAAACCCAGAAGATGGTACACCGTGTGATCGGGAAAGGGTTCTCAAACGCACCTCATTTCTCCTCTCCTTGTGCTCGGGTTCGCCATTCCAGCCGCTCTACTAACCATCTCCCTACTTGGAGAATCAGCACCTTTAACCTCCTGTTTCGGACAGGTCGCAATTTGGCCTGAGGATGAACGGGAAGAGGGGGAACCAATGAGAGACTAGCTCTAGGTGTTGGGACAGGCACAGGTCACTCTATTTTCCCATCAGGAAGAAGAATGAGCCACAGGCTCAGCCTGCCCCCCGGAACCAGAATACGGCCTGAAGCAATCCTGCGCTTTGGCGGCCAGCTCCCAAAAAAGCGAGTTGACAAACGGAGCTCAGGGGCACTGCAACTCACAAACCTGCAGAGTTATAAATGATAACTCTCGTCCACAAATATATTGAGGGAAGGCAACGAGGAGGATTTGAAAGCAAGGCAGAATTGCAGGAAACAGGTTTCAGGAGGCAGACTCGACTCGCCTTGAAAGCACATGAAAAGCGGCACAGCGTTGACAATGATGCCCTTGGCCAAAAAGGGCGTATGCGTTTTTTCCTGAATATATTCAGGAAAAAACGCATACGCCCTTTTTGGCCAACCAGGCAAGCCGGAAAGGCAAATCAGCGCTACAAAGAAGTCTCGCTTGCCATCGGTCCAAAGGGCCATGCTGAAAAAAAGTGTAAAAACCAGAAATGCAGGACAGGCCATGGAGACATGGGAGCCTTGCTACGCTGACGGGCGGGCTGTAAATTGCCAACAGCCACTCTGGAGAAGTGTACGGTGTGTCCTGAAACATGTAATAAGCACAGCTTAGAGAGCATAGGGCACTTCCACTCATGGGCGTATAAATCGGGAAACCTAAAAATCAACAAGACACAGGCACCCCAAAGTTTAGGGCTGCTCTGTTTCCAAGAACCTCCACTTCGGTACACCTTCAATATCCCAGGAAAGCGAAAAATGGATAAAGAAGTTGTGGTACTTAGGCACAATGGAATATCACTCAGCCATGAAATCAATGTCATAAGGCTAGTAGCAGCAGGATGAGTGGATTTAGGTACGATGACTCTCAGTGAAATAAGTCACAGAGAAAAGGACACTTATCCTAAGATATCACTTATAGAGGGAACGTCAAAATCGCTACACTTGAACGGAATTACAAAACAGAACAGAGTCACACATTTAGAAAACACACTATGGCTGCTTAACGGGAAAGGTGAGGTGGGGTGATGCATAAAACAAGGGTTTGAAATTAGCTCAGATACCGTTCCACAAGCCGAATATGTAATAGACAAGACCTACCCCCTGCTCAGTGAACTGGACTCAACAGCCCCTATTCACCGCCCAAGAATATATCTGACTAGTAAGAGTCTTAAAACCTAGGTATTGATCTCTCTCTGGAAGTGCATCAAGAGGGTGTAAAGCGGCATAAACACAGCAGTGAAAAGCAGCTAAACCCCATTATAAAAATAGATTACTTAAAAAAAAAACCCCAGAAAACAAAGACAGTGAAAGAGAGAGAAATTCTTCCAAAATCCGTTCAGGGGCTCTGATGCAACCTGGATTGACCATTTCTAGACCCACAGCTGGATGAGACATGAGGCTGGACACTCTTGGGGCTGAGAGGATTGGTGAGCTTGGGTGAGCAAACGCAGACCCTTTAAAGTCCTACTGCGTGGTACCCATGCCGTGGGTCCCAAATCTCCAGGTTCAAGGGCATCTTCCGACATCGAAAACATGCGTGGGAAACCCAGAAGATGGTACACCGTGTGATCGGGAAAGGGTTCTCAAACGCACCTCATTTCTCCTCTCCTTGTGCTCGGGTTCGCCATTCCAGCCGCTCTACTAACCATCTCCCTACTTGGAGAATCAGCACCTTTAACCTCCTGTTTCGGACAGGTCGCAATTTGGCCTGAGGATGAACGGGAAGAGGGGGAACCAATGAGAGACTAGCTCTAGGTGTTGGGACAGGCACAGGTCACTCTATTTTCCCATCAGGAAGAAGAATGAGCCACAGGCTCAGCCTGCCCCCCGGAACCAGAATACGGCCTGAAGCAATCCTGCGCTTTGGCGGCCAGCTCCCAAAAAAGCGAGTTGACAAACGGAGCTCAGGGGCACTGCAACTCACAAACCTGCAGAGTTATAAATGATAACTCTCGTCCACAAATATATTGAGGGAAGGCAACGAGGAGGATTTGAAAGCAAGGCAGAATTGCAGGAAACAGGTTTCAGGAGGCAGACTCGACTCGCCTTGAAAGCACATGAAAAGCGGCACAGCGTTGACAATGATGCCCTTGGCCAAAAAGGGCGTATGCGTTTTTTCCTGAATATATTCAGGAAAAAACGCATACGCCCTTTTTGGCCAACCAGGCAAGCCGGAAAGGCAAATCAGCGCTACAAAGAAGTCTCGCTTGCCATCGGTCCAAAGGGCCATGCTGAAAAAAAGTGTAAAAACCAGAAATGCAGGACAGGCCATGGAGACATGGGAGCCTTGCTACGCTGACGGGCGGGCTGTAAATTGCCAGCAGCCACTCTGGAGAAGTGTACGGTGTGTCCTGAAACATGTAATAAGCACAGCTTAGAGAGCATAGGGCACTTCCACTCATGGGCGTATAAATCGGGAAACCTAAAAATCAACAAGACACAGGCACCCCAAAGTTTAGGGCTGCTCTGTTTCCAAGAACCTCCACTTCGGTACACCTTCAATATCCCAGGAAAGCGAAAAATGGATAAAGAAGTTGTGGTACTTAGGCACAATGGAATATCACTCAGCCATGAAATCAATGTCATAAGGCTAGTAGCAGCAGGATGAGTGGATTTAGGTACGATGACTCTCAGTGAAATAAGTCACAGAGAAAAGGACACTTATCCTAAGATATCACTTATAGAGGGAATGTCAAAATCGCTACACTTGAACGGAATTACAAAACAGAACAGAGTCACACATTTAGAAAACACACTATGGCTGCTTAACGGGAAAGGTGAGGTGGGGTGATGCATAAAACAAGGGTTTGAAATTAGCTCAGATACCGTTCCACAAGCCGAATATGTAATAGACAAGACCTACCCCCTGCTCAGTGAACTGGACTCAACAGCCCCTATTCACCGCCCAAGAATATATCTGACTAGTAAGAGTCTTAAAACCTAGGTATTGATCTCTCTCTGGAAGTGCATCAAGAGGGTGTAAAGCGGCATAAACACAGCAGTGAAAAGCAGCGAAACCCCATTATAAAAATAGATTACTTAAAAAAAAAACCCCAGAAAACAAAGACAGTGAAAGAGAGAGAAATTCTTCCAAAATCCGTTCAGGGGCTCTGATGCAACCTGGATTGACCATTTCTAGACCCACAGCTGGATGAGACATGAGGCTGGACACTCTTGGGGCTGAGAGGATTGGTGAGCTTGGGTGAGCAAACGCAGACCCTTTAAAGTCCTACTGCGTGGTACCCATGCCGTGGGTCCCAAATCTCCAGGTTCAAGGGCATCTTCCGACATCGAAAACATGCGTGGGAAACCCAGAAGATGGTACACCGTGTGATCGGGAAAGGGTTCTCAAACGCACCTCATTTCTCCTCTCCTTGTGCTCGGGTTCGCCATTCCAGCCGCTCTACTAACCATCTCCCTACTTGGAGAATCAGCACCTTTAACCTCCTGTTTCGGACAGGTCGCAATTTGGCCTGAGGATGAACGGGAAGAGGGGGAACCAATGAGAGACTAGCTCTAGGTGTTGGGACAGGCACAGGTCACTCTATTTTCCCATCAGGAAGAAGAATGAGCCACAGGCTCAGCCTGCCCCCCGGAACCAGAATACGGCCTGAAGCAATCCTGCGCTTTGGCGGCCAGCTCCCAAAAAAGCGAGTTGACAAACGGAGCTCAGGGGCACTGCAACTCACAAACCTGCAGAGTTATAAATGATAACTCTCGTCCACAAATATATTGAGGGAAGGCAACGAGGAGGATTTGAAAGCAAGGCAGAATTGCAGGAAACAGGTTTCAGGAGGCAGACTCGACTCGCCTTGAAAGCACATGAAAAGCGGCACAGCGTTGACAATGATGCCCTTGGCCAAAAAGGGCGTATGCGTTTTTTCCTGAATATATTCAGGAAAAAACGCATACGCCCTTTTTGGCCAACCAGGCAAGCCGGAAAGGCAAATCAGCGCTACAAAGAAGTCTCGCTTGCCATCGGTCCAAAGGGCCATGCTGAAAAAAAGTGTAAAAACCAGAAATGCAGGACAGGCCATGGAGACATGGGAGCCTTGCTACGCTGACGGGCGGGCTGTAAATTGCCAGCAGCCACTCTGGAGAAGTGTACGGTGTGTCCTGAAACATGTAATAAGCACAGCTTAGAGAGCATAGGGCACTTCCACTCATGGGCGTATAAATCGGGAAACCTAAAAATCAACAAGACACAGGCACCCCAAAGTTTAGGGCTGCTCTGTTTCCAAGAACCTCCACTTCGGTACACCTTCAATATCCCAGGAAAGCGAAAAATGGATAAAGAAGTTGTGGTACTTAGGCACAATGGAATATCACTCAGCCATGAAATCAATGTCATAAGGCTAGTAGCAGCAGGATGAGTGGATTTAGGTACGATGACTCTCAGTGAAATAAGTCACAGAGAAAAGGACACTTATCCTAAGATATCACTTATAGAGGGAATGTCAAAATCGCTACACTTGAACGGAATTACAAAACAGAACAGAGTCACACATTTAGAAAACACACTATGGCTGCTTAACGGGAAAGGTGAGGTGGGGTGATGCATAAAACAAGGGTTTGAAATTAGCTCAGATACCGTTCCACAAGCCGAATATGTAATAGACAAGACCTACCCCCTGCTCAGTGAACTGGACTCAACAGCCCCTATTCACCGCCCAAGAATATATCTGACTAGTAAGAGTCTTAAAACCTAGGTATTGATCTCTCTCTGGAAGTGCATCAAGAGGGTGTAAAGCGGCATAAACACAGCAGTGAAAAGCAGCGAAACCCCATTATAAAAATAGATTACTTAAAAAAAAAACCCCAGAAAACAAAGACAGTGAAAGAGAGAGAAATTCTTCCAAAATCCGTTCAGGGGCTCTGATGCAACCTGGATTGACCATTTCTAGACCCACAGCTGGATGAGACATGAGGCTGGACACTCTTGGGGCTGAGAGGATTGGTGAGCTTGGGTGAGCAAACGCAGACCCTTTAAAGTCCTACTGCGTGGTACCCATGCCGTGGGTCCCAAATCTCCAGGTTCAAGGGCATCTTCCGACATCGAAAACATGCGTGGGAAACCCAGAAGATGGTACACCGTGTGATCGGGAAAGGGTTCTCAAACGCACCTCATTTCTCCTCTCCTTGTGCTCGGGTTCGCCATTCCAGCCGCTCTACTAACCATCTCCCTACTTGGAGAATCAGCACCTTTAACCTCCTGTTTCGGACAGGTCGCAATTTGGCCTGAGGATGAACGGGAAGAGGGGGAACCAATGAGAGACTAGCTCTAGGTGTTGGGACAGGCACAGGTCACTCTATTTTCCCATCAGGAAGAAGAATGAGCCACAGGCTCAGCCTGCCCCCCGGAACCAGAATACGGCCTGAAGCAATCCTGCGCTTTGGCGGCCAGCTCCCAAAAAAGCGAGTTGACAAACGGAGCTCAGGGGCACTGCAACTCACAAACCTGCAGAGTTATAAATGATAACTCTCGTCCACAAATATATTGAGGGAAGGCAACGAGGAGGATTTGAAAGCAAGGCAGAATTGCAGGAAACAGGTTTCAGGAGGCAGACTCGACTCGCCTTGAAAGCACATGAAAAGCGGCACAGCGTTGACAATGATGCCCTTGGCCAAAAAGGGCGTATGCGTTTTTTCCTGAATATATTCAGGAAAAAACGCATACGCCCTTTTTGGCCAACCAGGCAAGCCGGAAAGGCAAATCAGCGCTACAAAGAAGTCTCGCTTGCCATCGGTCCAAAGGGCCATGCTGAAAAAAAGTGTAAAAACCAGAAATGCAGGACAGGCCATGGAGACATGGGAGCCTTGCTACGCTGACGGGCGGGCTGTAAATTGCCAACAGCCACTCTGGAGAAGTGTACGGTGTGTCCTGAAACATGTAATAAGCACAGCTTAGAGAGCATAGGGCACTTCCACTCATGGGCGTATAAATCGGGAAACCTAAAAATCAACAAGACACAGGCACCCCAAAGTTTAGGGCTGCTCTGTTTCCAAGAACCTCCACTTCGCTACACCTTCAATATCCCAGGAAAGCGAAAAATGGATAAAGAAGTTGTGGTACTTAGGCACAATGGAATATCACTCAGCCATGAAATCAATGTCATTAGGCTAGTAGCAGCAGGATGAGTGGATTTAGGTACGATGACTCTCAGTGAAATAAGTCACAGAGAAAAGGACACTTATCCTAAGATATCACTTATAGAGGGAATGTCAAAATCGCTACACTTGAACGGAATTACAAAACAGAACAGAGTCACACATTTAGAAAACACACTATGGCTGCTTAACGGGAAAGGTGAGGTGGGGTGATGCATAAAACAAGGGTTTGAAATTAGCTCAGATACCGTTCCACAAGCCGAATATGTAATAGACAAGACCTACCCCCTGCTCAGTGAACTGGACTCAACAGCCCCTATTCACCGCCCAAGAATATATCTGACTAGTAAGAGTCTTAAAACCTAGGTATTGATCTCTCTCTGGAAGTGCATCAAGAGGGTGTAAAGCGGCATAAACACAGCAGTGAAAAGCAGCGAAACCCCATTATAAAAATAGATTACTGAAAAAAAAACCCCAGAAAACAAAGACAGTGAAAGAGAGAGAAATTCTTCCAAAATCCGTTCAGGGGCTCTGATGCAACCTGGATTGACCATATCTAGACCCACAGCTGGATGAGACATGAGGCTGGACACTCTTGGGGCTGAGAGGATTGGTGAGCTTGGGTGAGCAAACGCAGACCCTTTAAAGTCCTACTGCGTGGTACCCATGCCGTGGGTCCCAAATCTCCAGGTTCAAGGGCATCTTCCGACATCGAAAACATGCGTGGGAAACCCAGAAGATGGTACACCGTGTGATCGGGAAAGGGTTCTCAAACGCACCTCATTTCTCCTCTCCTTGTGCTCGGGTTCGCCATTCCAGCCGCTCTACTAACCATCTCCCTACTTGGAGAATCAGCACCTTTAACCTCCTGTTTCGGACAGGTCGCAATTGGCCTGAGGATGAACGGGAAGAGGGGGAACCAATGAGAGACTAGCTCTAGGTGTTGGGACAGGCACAGGTCACTCTATTTTCCCATCAGGAAGAAGAATGAGCCACAGGCTCAGCCTGCCCCCGGAACCAGAATACGGCCTGAAGCAATCCTGCGCTTTGGCGGCCAGCTCCCAAAAAAGCGAGTTGACAATCGGAGCTCAGGGGCACTGCAACTCACAAACCTGCAGAGTTATAAATGATAACTCTCGTCCACAAATATATTGAGGGAAGGCAACGAGGAGGATTTGAAAGCAAGGCAGAATTGCAGGAAACAGGTTTCAGGAGGCAGACTCGACTCGCCTTGAAAGCACATGAAAAGCGGCACAGCGTTGACAATGATGCCCTTGGCCAAAAAGGGCGTATGCGTTTTTTCCTGAATATATTCAGGAAAAAACGCATACGCCCTTTTTGGCCAACCAGGCAAGCCGGAAAGGCAAATCAGCGCTACAAAGAAGTCTCGCTTGCCATCGGTCCAAAGGGCCATGCTGAAAAAAAGTGTAAAAACCAGAAATGCAGGACAGGCCATGGAGACATGGGAGGCCTTGCTACGCTGACGGGCGGGCTGTAAATTGCCAACAGCCACTCTGGAGAAGTGTACGGTGTGTCCTGAAACATGTAATAAGCACAGCTTAGAGAGCATAGGGCACTTCCACTCATGGGCGTATAAATCGGGAAACCTAAAAATCAACAAGACACAGGCACCCCAAAGTTTAGGCTGCTCTGTTTCCAAGAACCTCCACTTCGGTACACCTTCAATATCCCAGGAAAGCGAAAAATGGATAAAGAAGTTGTGGTACTTAGGCACAATGGAATATCACTCAGCCATGAAATCAATGTCATTAGGCTAGTAGCAGCAGGATGAGTGGATTTAGGTACGATGACTCTCAGTGAAATAAGTCACAGAGAAAAGGACACTTATCCTAAGATATCACTTATAGAGGGAATGTCAAAATCGCTACACTTGAACGGAATTACAAAAACAGAACAGAGTCACACATTAGAAAACACACTATGGCTGCTTAACGGGAAAGGTGAGGTGGGGTGATGCATAAAACAAGGGTTTGAAATTAGCTCAGATACCGTTCCACAAGCCGAATATGTAATAGACAAGACCTACCCCCTGCTCAGTGAACTGGACTCAACAGCCCCTATTCACCGCCCAAGAATATATCTGACTAGTAAGAGTCTTAAACCTAGGTATTGATCTCTCTCTGGAAGTGCATCAAGAGGGTGTAAAGCGGCATAAACACAGCAGTGAAAAGCAGCGAAACCCCATTATAAAAATAGATTACTTAAAAAAAAAACCCCAGAAAACAAAGACAGTGAAAGAGAGAGAAATTCTTCCAAAATCCGTTCAGGGGCTCTGATGCAACCTGGATTGACCATATCTAGACCCACAGCTGGATGAGACATGAGGCTGGACACTCTTGGGGCTGAGAGGATTGGTGAGCTTGGGTGAGCAAACGCAGACCCTTTAAAGTCCTACTGCGTGGTACCCATGCCGTGGGTCCCAAATCTCCAGGTTCAAGGGCATCTTCCGACATCGAAAACATGCGTGGGAAACCCAGAAGATGGTACACCGTGTGATCGGGAAAGGGTTCTCAAACGCACCTCATTTCTCCTCTCCTTGTGCTCGGGTTCGCCATTCCAGCCGCTCTACTAACCATCTCCCTACTTGGAGAATCAGCACCTTTAACCTCCTGTTTCGGACAGGTCGCAATTTGGCCTGAGGATGAACGGGAAGAGGGGGAACCAATGAGAGACTAGCTCTAGGTGTTGGGACAGGCACAGGTCACTCTATTTTCCCATCAGGAAGAAGAATGAGCCACAGGCTCAGCCTGCCCCCCCGGAACCAGAATACGGCCTGAAGCAATCCTGCGCTTTGGCGGCCAGCTCCCAAAAAAGCGAGTTGACAAACGGAGCTCAGGGGCACTGCAACTCACAAACCTGCAGAGTTATAAATGATAAACTCTCGTCACAAATATATTGAGGGAAGGCAACGAGGAGGATTTGAAAGCAAGGCAGAATTGCAGGAAACAGGTTTCAGGAGGCAGACTCGACTCGCCTTGAAAGCACATGAAAAGCGGCACAGCGTTGACAATGATGCCCTTGGCCAAAAAGGGCGTATGCGTTTTTTCCTGAATATATTCAGGAAAACACGCATACGCCCTTTTTGGCCAACCAGGCAAGCCGGAAAGGCAAATCAGCGCTACAAAGAAGTCTCGCTTGCCATCGGTCCAAAGGGCCATGCTGAAAAAAAGTGTAAAAACCAGAAATGCAGGACAGGCCATGGAGACATGGGAGCCTTGCTACGCTGACGGGCGGGCTGTAAATTGCCAACAGCCACTCTGGAGAAGTGTACGGTGTGTCCTGAAACATGTAATAAGCACAGCTTAGAGAGCATAGGGCACTTCCACTCATGGGCGTATAAATCGGGAAACCTAAAAAATCAACAAGACACAGGCACCCCAAAGTTTAGGGCTGCTCTGTTTCCAAGAACCTCCACTTCGGTACACCTTCAATATCCCAGGAAAGCGAAAAATGGATAAAGAAGCTTGTGGTACTTAGGCACAATGGAATATCACTCAGCCATGAAATCAATGTCATAAGGCTAGTAGCAGCAGGATGAGTGGATTTAGGTACGATGACTCTCAGTGAAATAAGTCACAGAGAAAAGGACACTTATCCTAAGATATCACTTATAGAGGGAATGTCAAAATCGCTACACTTGAACGGAATTACAAAACAGAACAGAGTCACACATTTAGAAAACACACTATGGCTGCTTAACGGGAAAGGTGAGGTGGGGTGATGCATAAAACAAGGGTTTGAAATTAGCTCAGATACCGTTCCACAAGCCGAATATGTAATAGACAAGACCTACCCCTGCTCAGTGAACTGGACTCAACAGCCCCTATTCACCGCCCAAGAATATATCTGACTAGTAAGAGTCTTAAAACCTAGGTATTGATCTCTCTCTGGAAGTGCATCAAGAGGGTGTAAAGCGGCATAAACACAGCAGTGAAAAGCAGCTAAACCCCATTATAAAAATAGATTACTTAAAAAAAAAACCCCAGAAACAAAGACAGTGAAAGAGAGAGAAATTCTTCCAAAATCCGTTCAGGGGCTCTGATGCAACCTGGATTGACCATTTCTAGACCCACAGCTGGATGAGACATGAGGCTGGACACTCTTGGGGCTGAGAGGATTGGTGAGCTTGGGTGAGCAAACGCAGACCCTTTAAAGTCCTACTGCGTGGTACCCATGCCGTGGGTCCCAAATCTCCAGGTTCAAGGGCATCTTCCGACATCGAAAACATGCGTGGGAAACCCAGAAGATGGTACACCGTGTGATCGGGAAAGGGTCTCAAACGCACCTCATTTCTCCTCTCCTTGTGCTCGGGTTCGCCATTCCAGCCGCTCTACTAACCATCTCCCTACTTGGAGAATCAGCACCTTTAACCTCCTGTTTCGGACAGGTCGCAATTTGGCCTGAGGATGAACGGGAAGAGGGGGAACCAATGAGAGACTAGCTCTAGGTGTTGGGACAGGCACAGGTCACTCTATTTTCCCATCAGGAAGAAGAATGAGCCACAGGCTCAGCCTGCCCCCCGGAACCAGAATACGGCCTGAAGCAATCCTGCGCTTTGGCGGCCAGCTCCAAAAAAGCGAGTTGACAAACGGAGCTCAGGGGCACTGCAACTCACAAACCTGCAGAGTTATAAATGATAACTCTCGTCCACAAATATATTGAGGGAAGGCAACGAGGAGGATTTGAAAGCAAGGCAGAATTGCAGGAAACAGGTTTCAGGAGGCAGACTCGACTCGCCTTGAAAGCACATGAAAAGCGGCACAGCGTTGACAATGATGCCCTTGGCCAAAAAGGGCGTATGCGTTTTTTCCTGAATATATTCAGGAAAAAACGCATACGCCCTTTTTGGCCAACCAGGCAAGCCGGAAAGGCAAATCAGCGCTACAAAGAAGTCTCGCTTGCCATCGGTCCAAAGGGCCATGCTGAAAAAAAGTGTAAAAACCAGAAATGCAGGACAGGCCATGGAGACATGGGAGCCTTGCTACGCTGACGGGCGGGCTGTAAATTGCCAGCAGCCACTCTGGAGAAGTGTACGGTGTGTCCTGAAACATGTAATAAGCACAGCTTAGAGAGCATAGGGCACTTCCACTCATGGGCGTATAAATCGGGAAACCCTAAAAATCAACAAGACACAGGCACCCCAAAGTTTAGGGCTGCTCTGTTTCCAAGAACCTCCACTTCGGTACACCTTCAATATCCCAGGAAAGCGAAAAATGGATAAAGAAGTTGTGGTACTTAGGCACAATGGAATATCACTCAGCCATGAAATCAATGTCATAAGGCTAGTAGCAGCAGGATGAGTGGATTTAGGTACGATGACTCTCAGTGAAATAAGTCACAGAGAAAAGGACACTTATCCTAAGATATCACTTATAGAGGGAATGTCAAAATCGCTACACTTGAACGGAATTACAAAACAGAACAGAGTCACACATTTAGAAAACACACTATGGCTGCTTAACGGGAAAGGTGAGGTGGGGTGATGCATAAAACAAGGGTTTGAAATTAGCTCAGATACCGTTCCACAAGCCGAATATGTAATAGACAAGACCTACCCCCTGCTCAGTGAACTGGACTCAACAGCCCCTATTCACCGCCCAAGAATATATCTGACTAGTAAGAGTCTTAAAACCTAGGTATTGATCTCTCTCTGGAAGTGCATCAAGAGGGTGTAAAGCGGCATAAACACAGCAGTGAAAAGCAGCGAAACCCCATTATAAAAATAGATTACTTAAAAAAAAAACCCCAGAAAACAAAGACAGTGAAAGAGAGAGAAATTCTTCCAAAATCCGTTCAGGGGCTCTGATGCAACCTGGATTGACCATTTCTAGACCCACAGCTGGATGAGACATGAGGCTGGACACTCTTGGGGCTGAGAGGATTGGTGAGCTTGGGTGAGCAAACGCAGACCCTTTAAAGTCCTACTGCGTGGTACCCATGCCGTGGGTCCCAAATCTCCAGTTCAAGGGCATCTTCCGACATCGAAAACATGCGTGGGAAACCCAGAAGATGGTACACCGTGTGATCGGGAAAGGGTTCTCAAACGCACCTCATTTCTCCTCTCCTTGTGCTCGGGTTCGCCATTCCAGCCGCTCTACTAACCATCTCCCTACTTGGAGAATCAGCACCTTTAACCTCCTGTTTCGGACAGGTCGCAATTTGGCCTGAGGATGAACGGGAAGAGGGGGAACCAATGAGAGACTAGCTCTAGGTGTTGGGACAGGCACAGGTCACTCTATTTTCCCATCAGGAAGAAGAATGAGCCACAGGCTCAGCCTGCCCCCCGGAACCAGAATACGGCCTGAAGCAATCCTGCGCTTTGGCGGCCAGCTCCCAAAAAAGCGAGTTGACAAACGGAGCTCAGGGGCACTGCAACTCACAAACCTGCAGAGTTATAAATGATAACTCTCGTCCACAAATATATTGAGGAAGGCAACGAGGAGGATTTGAAAGCAAGGCAGAATTGCAGGAAACAGGTTTCAGGAGGCAGACTCGACTCGCCTTGAAAGCACATGAAAAGCGGCACAGCGTTGACAATGATGCCCTTGGCCAAAAAGGGCGTATGCGTTTTTTCCTGAATATATTCAGGAAAAAACGCATACGCCCTTTTTGGCCAACCAGGCAAGCCGGAAAGGCAAATCAGCGCTACAAAGAAGTCTCGCTTGCCATCGGTCCAAAGGGCCATGCTGAAAAAAAGTGTAAAAACCAGAAATGCAGGACAGGCCATGGAGACATGGGAGCCTTGCTACGCTGACGGCGGGCTGTAAATTGCCAGCAGCCACTCTGGAGAAGTGTACGGTGTGTCCTGAAACATGTAATAAGCACAGCTTAGAGAGCATAGGGCACTTCCACTCATGGGCGTATAAATCGGGAAACCTAAAAATCAACAAGACACAGGCACCCCCAAAGTTTAGGGCTGCTCTGTTTCCAAGAACCTCCACTTCGGTACACCTTCAATATCCCAGGAAAGCGAAAAATGGATAAAGAAGTTGTGGTACTTAGGCACAATGGAATATCACTCAGCCATGAAATCAATGTCATAAGGCTAGTAGCAGCAGGATGAGTGGATTTAGGTACGATGACTCTCAGTGAAATAAGTCACAGAGAAAAGGACACTTATCCTAAGATATCACTTATAGAGGGAATGTCAAAATCGCTACACTTGAACGGAATTACAAAACAGAACAGAGTCACACATTTAGAAAACACACTATGGCTGCTTAACGGGAAAGGTGAGGTGGGGTGATGCATAAAACAAGGGTTTGAAATTAGCTCAGATACCGTTCCACAAGCCGAATATGTAATAGACAAGACCTACCCCCTGCTCAGTGAACTGGACTCAACAGCCCCTATTCACCGCCCAAGAATATATCTGACTAGTAAGAGTCTTAAAACCTAGGTATTGATCTCTCTCTGGAAGTGCATCAAGAGGGTGTAAAGCGGCATAAACACAGCAGTGAAAAGCAGCGAAACCCCATTATAAAAATAGATTACTTAAAAAAAAAACCCCAGAAAACAAAGACAGTGAAAGAGAGAGAATTCTTCCAAATCCGTTCAGGGGCTCTGATGCAACCTGGATTGACCATTTCTAGACCCACAGCTGGATGAGACATGAGCTGGACACTCTTGGGGCTGAGAGGATTGGTGAGCTTGGGTGAGCAAACGCAGACCCTTTAAAGTCCTACTGCGTGGTACCCATGCCGTGGGTCCCAAATCTCCAGGTTCAAGGGCATCTTCCGACATCGAAAACATGCGTGGGAAACCCAGAAGATGGTACACCGTGTGATCGGGAAAGGTTCTCAAACGCACCTCATTTCTCCTCTCCTTGTGCTCGGGTTCGCCATTCCAGCCGCTCTACTAACCATCTCCCTACTTGGAGAATCAGCACCTTTAACCTCCTGTTTCGGACAGGTCGCAATTTGGCCTGAGGATGAACGGGAAGAGGGGGAACCAATGAGAGACTAGCTCTAGGTGTTGGGACAGGCACAGGTCACTCTATTTTCCCATCAGGAAGAAGAATGAGCCACAGGCTCAGCCTGCCCCCCGGAACCAGAATACGGCCTGAAGCAATCCTGCGCTTTGGCGGCCAGCTCCCAAAAAAGCGAGTTGACAAACGGAGCTCAGGGGCACTGCAACTCACAAACCTGCAGAGTTATAAATGATAACTCTCGTCCACAAATATATTGAGGAAGGCAACGAGGAGGATTTGAAAGCAAGGCAGAATTGCAGGAAACAGGTTTCAGGAGGCAGACTCGACTCGCCTTGAAAGCACATGAAAAGCGGCACAGCGTTGACAATGATGCCCTTGGCCAAAAAGGGCGTATGCGTTTTTTCCTGAATATATTCAGGAAAAAACGCATACGCCCTTTTTGGCCAACCAGGCAAGCCGGAAAGGCAAATCAGCGCTACAAAGAAGTCTCGCTGCCATCGGTCCAAAGGGCCATGCTGAAAAAAAGTGTAAAAACCAGAAATGCAGGACAGGCCATGGAGACATGGGAGCCTTGCTACGCTGACGGCGGGCTGTAAATTGCCAACAGCCACTCTGGAGAAGTGTACGGTGTGTCCTGAAACATGTAATAAGCACAGCTTAGAGAGCATAGGGCACTTCCACTCATGGGCGTATAAATCGGGAAACCTAAAAATCAACAAGACACAGGCACCCCAAAGTTTAGGCTGCTCTGTTTCCAAGAACCTCCACTTCGGTACACCTTCAATATCCCAGGAAGCGAAAAATGGATAAAGAAGTTGTGGTACTTAGGCACAATGGAATATCACTCAGCCATGAAATCAATGTCATTAGGCTAGTAGCAGCAGGATGAGTGGATTTAGGTACGATGACTCTCAGTGAAATAAGTCACAGAGAAAAGGACACTTATCCTAAGATATCACTTATAGAGGGAATGTCAAAATCGCTACACTTGAACGGAATTACAAAACAGAACAGAGTCACACATTTAGAAAACACACTATGGCTGCTTAACGGGAAAGGTGAGGTGGGGTGATGCATAAAACAAGGGTTTGAAATTAGCTCAGATACCGTTCCACAAGCCGAATATGTAATAGACAAGACCTACCCCCTGCTCAGTGAACTGACTCAACAGCCCCTATTCACCGCCCAAGAATATATCTGACTAGTAAGAGTCTTAAAACCTAGGTATTGATCTCTCTCTGGAAGTGCATCAAGAGGGTGTAAAGCGGCATAAACACAGCAGTGAAAAGCAGCGAAACCCCATTATAAAAATAGATTACTGAAAAAAAAAACCCCAGAAAACAAAGACAGTGAAAGAGAGAGAAATTCTTCCAAAATCCGTTCAGGGGCTCTGATGCAACCTGGATTGACCATATCTAGACCCACAGCTGGATGAGACATGAGGCTGGACACTCTTGGGGCTGAGAGGATTGGTGAGCTTGGGTGAGCAAACGCAGACCCTTTAAAGTCCTACTGCGTGGTACCCATGCCGTGGGTCCCAAATCTCCAGGTTCAAGGGCATCTTCCGACATCGAAAACATGCGTGGGAAACCCAGAAGATGGTACACCGTGTGATCGGGAAAGGGTTCTCAAACGCACCTCATTTCTCCTCTCCTTGTGCTCGGGTTCGCCATTCCAGCCGCTCTACTAACCATCTCCCTACTTGGAGAATCAGCACCTTTAACCTCCTGTTTCGGACAGGTCGCAATTTGGCCTGAGGATGAACGGGAAGAGGGGAACCAATGAGAGACTAGCTCTAGGTGTTGGGACAGGCACAGGTCACTCTATTTTCCCCATCAGGAAGAAGAATGAGCCACAGGCTCAGCCTGCCCCCCGGAACCAGAATACGGCCTGAAGCAATCCTGCGCTTTGGCGGCCAGCTCCCAAAAAAGCGAGTTGACAATCGGAGCTCAGGGGCACTGCAACTCACAAACCTGCAGAGTTATAAATGATAACTCTCGTCCACAAATATATTGAGGGAAGGCAACGAGGAGGATTTGAAAGCAAGGCAGAATTGCAGGAAACAGGTTTCAGGAGGCAGACTCGACTCGCCTTGAAAGCACATGAAAAGCGGCACAGCGTTGACAATGATGCCCTTGGCCAAAAAGGGCGTATGCGTTTTTTCCTGAATATATTCAGGAAAAAACGCATACGCCCTTTTTGGCCAACCAGGCAAGCCGGAAAGGCAAATCAGCGCTACAAAGAAGTCTCGCTTGCCATCGGTCCAAAGGCCATGCTGAAAAAAGTGTAAAAACCAGAAATGCAGGACAGGCCATGGAGACATGGGAGCCTTGCTACGCTGACGGGCGGGCTGTAAATTGCCAACAGCCACTCTGGAGAAGTGTACGGTGTGTCCTGAAACATGTAATAAGCACAGCTTAGAGAGCATAGGGCACTTCCACTCATGGGCGTATAAATCGGGAAACCTAAAAATCAACAAGACACAGGCACCCCAAAGTTTAGGGCTGCTCTGTTTCCAAGAACCTCCACTTCGGTACAACCTTCAATATCCCAGGAAAGCGAAAAATGGATAAAGAAGTTGTGGTACTTAGGCACAATGGAATATCACTCAGCCATGAAATCAATGTCATTAGGCTAGTAGCAGCAGGATGAGTGGATTTAGGTACGATGACTCTCAGTGAAATAAGTCACAGAGAAAAGGACACTTATCCTAAGATATCACTTATAGAGGGAATGTCAAAATCGCTACACTTGAACGGAATTACAAAACAGAACAGAGTCACACATTTAGAAAACACACTATGGCTGCTTAACGGGAAAGGTGAGGTGGGGTGATGCATAAAACAAGGGTTTGAAATTAGCTCAGATACCGTTCCACAAGCCGAATATGTAATAGACAAGACCTACCCCCTGCTCAGTGAACTGACTCAACAGCCCCTATTCACCGCCCAAGAATATATCTGACTAGTAAGAGTCTTAAAACCTAGGTATTGATCTCTCTCTGGAAGTGCATCAAGAGGGTGTAAAGCGGCATAAACACAGCAGTGAAAAGCAGCGAAACCCCATTATAAAAATAGATTACTTAAAAAAAAAACCCAGAAAACAAAGACAGTGAAAGAGAGAGAAATTCTTCCAAAATCCGTTCAGGGGCTCTGATGCAACCTGGATTGACCATATCTAGACCCACAGCTGGATGAGACATGAGGCTGGACACTCTTGGGGCTGAGAGGATTGGTGAGCTTGGGTGAGCAAACGCAGACCCTTTAAAGTCCTACTGCGTGGTACCATGCCGTGGGTCCCAAATCTCCAGGTTCAAGGGCATCTTCCGACATCGAAAACATGCGTGGGAAACCCAGAAGATGGTACACCGTGTGATCGGGAAAGGGTTCTCAAACGCACCTCATTTCTCCTCTCCTTGTGCTCGGGTTCGCCATTCCAGCCGCTCTACTAACCATCTCCCTACTTGGAGAATCAGCACCTTTAACCTCCTGTTTCGGACAGGTCGCAATTTGGCCTGAGGATGAACGGGAAGAGGGGGAACCAATGAGAGACTAGCTCTAGGTGTTGGGACAGGCACAGGTCACTCTATTTTCCCATCAGGAAGAAGAATGAGCCACAGGCTCAGCCTGCCCCCCGGAACCAGAATACGGCCTGAAGCAATCCTGCGCTTTGGCGGCCAGCTCCCAAAAAAGCGAGTTGACAATCGGAGCTCAGGGGCACTGCAACTCACAAACCTGCAGAGTTATAAATGATAACTCTCGTCCACAAATATATTGAGGGAAGGCAACGAGGAGGATTTGAAAGCAAGGCAGAATTGCAGGAAACAGGTTTCAGGAGGCAGACTCGACTCGCCTTGAAAGCACATGAAAAGCGGCACAGCGTTGACAATGATGCCCTTGGCCAAAAAGGGCGTATGCGTTTTTTCCTGAATATATTCAGAAAAAACGCATACGCCCTTTTTGGCCAACCAGGCAAGCCGGAAAGGCAAATCAGCGCTACAAAGAAGTCTCGCTTGCCATCGGTCCAAAGGGCCATGCTGAAAAAAGTGTAAAAACCAGAAATGCAGGACAGGCCATGGAGACATGGGAGCCTTGCTACGCTGACGGGCGGGCTGTAAATTGCCAACAGCCACTCTGGAGAAGTGTACGGTGTGTCCTGAAACATGTAATAAGCACAGCTTAGAGAGCATAGGGCACTTCCACTCATGGGCGTATAAATCGGGAAACCTAAAAATCAACAAGACACAGGCACCCCAAAGTTTAGGGCTGCTCTGTTTCCAAGAACCTCCACTTCGCTACACCTTCAATATCCCAGGAAAGCGAAAAATGGATAAAGAAGTTGTGGTACTTAGGCACAATGGAATATCACTCAGCCATGAAATCAATGTCATAAGGCTAGTAGCAGCAGGATGAGTGGATTTAGGTACGATGACTCTCAGTGAAATAAGTCACAGAGAAAAGGACACTTATCCTAAGATATCACTTATAGAGGGAATGTCAAAATCGCTACACTTGAACGGAATTACAAAACAGAACAGAGTCACACATTTAGAAACACACTATGGCTGCTTAACGGGAAAGGTGAGGTGGGGTGATGCATAAAACAAGGGTTTGAAATTAGCTCAGATACCGTTCCACAAGCCGAATATGTAATAGACAAGACCTACCCCCTGCTCAGTGAACTGGACTCAACAGCCCCTATTCACCGCCCAAGAATATATCTGACTAGTAAGAGTCTTAAAACCTAGGTATTGATCTCTCTCTGGAAGTGCATCAAGAGGGTGTAAAGCGGCATAAACACAGCAGTGAAAAGCAGCTAAACCCCATTATAAAAATAGATTACTTAAAAAAAAAAACCCCAGAAAACAAAGACAGTGAAAGAGAGAGAAATTCTTCCAAAATCCGTTCAGGGGCTCTGATGCAACCTGGATTGACCATTTCTAGACCACAGCTGGATGAGACATGAGGCTGGACACTCTTGGGGCTGAGAGGATTGGTGAGCTTGGGTGAGCAAACGCAGACCCTTTAAAGTCCTACTGCGTGGTACCCATGCCGTGGGTCCCAAATCTCCAGGTTCAAGGGCATCTTCCGACATCGAAAACATGCGTGGGAAACCCAGAAGATGGTACACCGTGTGATCGGGAAAGGGTTCTCAAACGCACCTCATTTCTCCTCTCCTTGTGCTCGGGTTCGCCATTCCAGCCGCTCTACTAACCATCTCCCTACTTGGAGAATCAGCACCTTAACCTCCTGTTTCGGACAGGTCGCAATTTGGCTGAGGATGAACGGGAAGAGGGGGAACCAATGAGAGACTAGCTCTAGGTGTTGGGACAGGCACAGGTCACTCTATTTTCCCATCAGGAAGAAGAATGAGCCACAGGCTCAGCCTGCCCCCCGGAACCAGAATACGGCCTGAAGCAATCCTGCGCTTTGGCGGCCAGCTCCCAAAAAAGCGAGTTGACAAACGGAGCTCAGGGGCACTGCAACTCACAAACCTGCAGAGTTATAAATGATAACTCTCGTCCACAAATATATTGAGGGAAGGCAACGAGGAGGATTTGAAAGCAAGGCAGAATTGCAGGAAACAGGTGTCAGGAGGCAGACTCGACTCGCCTTGAAAGCACATGAAAAGCGGCACAGCGTTGACAATGATGCCCTTGCCAAAAAGGGCGTATGCGTTTTTTCCTGAATATATTCAGGAAAAAAACGCATACGCCCTTTTTGGCCAACCAGGCAAGCCGGAAAGGCAAATCAGCGCTACAAAGAAGTCTCGCTTGCATCGGTCCAAAGGGCCATGCTGAAAAAAAGTGTAAAAACCAGAAATGCAGGACAGGCCATGGAGACATGGGAGCCTTGCTACGCTGACGGGCGGGCTGTAAATTGCCAGCAGCCACTCTGGAGAAGTGTACGGTGTGTCCTGAAACATGTAATAAGCACAGCTTAGAGAGCATAGGGCACTTCCACTCATGGGCGTATAAATCGGGAAACCTAAAAATCAACAAGACACAGGCACCCCAAAGTTTAGGGCTGCTCTGTTTCCAAGAACCTCCACTTCGGTACACCTTCAATATCCCAGGAAAGCGAAAAATGGATAAAGAAGTTGTGGTACTTAGGCACAATGGAATATCACTCAGCCATGAAATCAATGTCATAAGGCTAGTAGCAGCAGGATGAGTGGATTTAGGTACGATGACTCTCAGTGAAATAAGTCACAGAGAAAAGGACACTTATCCTAAGATATCACTTATAGAGGGAATGTCAAAATCGCTCACTTGAACGGAATTACAAAACAGAACAGAGTCACACATTTAGAAACACACTATGGCTGCTTAACGGGAAAGGTGAGGTGGGGTGATGCATAAAACAAGGGTTTGAAATTAGCTCAGATACCGTTCCACAAGCCGAATATGTAATAGACAAGACCTACCCCCTGCTCAGTGAACTGGACTCAACAGCCCCTATTCACCGCCCAAGAATATATCTGACTAGTAAGAGTCTTAAAACCTAGGTATTGATCTCTCTCTGGAAGTGCATCAAGAGGGTGTAAAGCGGCATAAACACAGCAGTGAAAAGCAGCGAAACCCCATTATAAAAATAGATTACTGAAAAAAAAAACCCCAGAAAACAAAGACAGTGAAAGAGAGAGAAATTCTTCCAAAATCCGTTCAGGGGCTCTGATGCAACCTGGATTGACCATTTCTAGACCCACAGCTGGATGAGACATGAGGCTGGACACTCTTGGGGCTGAGAGGATTGGTGAGCTTGGGTGAGCAAACGCAGACCCTTTAAAGTCCTACTGCGTGGTACCCATGCCGTGGGTCCCAAATCTCCAGGTTCAAGGGCATCTTCCGACATCGAAAACATGCGTGGGAAACCCAGAAGATGGTACACCGTGTGATCGGGAAGGGTTCTCAAACGCACCTCATTTCTCCTCTCCTTGTGCTCGGGTTCGCCATTCCAGCCGCTCTACTAACCATCTCCCTACTTGGAGAATCAGCACCTTTAACCTCCTGTTTCGGACAGGTCGCAATTTGGCCTGAGGATGAACGGGAAGAGGGGGAACCAATGAGAGACTAGCTCTAGGTGTTGGACAGGCACAGGTCACTCTATTTTCCCATCAGGAAGAAGAATGAGCCACAGGCTCAGCCTGCCCCCCGGAACCAGAATACGGCCTGAAGCAATCCTGCGCTTTGGCGGCCAGCTCCCAAAAAAGCGAGTTGACAAACGGAGCTCAGGGGCACTGCAACTCACAAACCTGCAGAGTTATAAATGATAACTCTCGTCCACAAATATATTGAGGGAAGGCAACGAGGAGGATTTGAAAGCAAGGCAGAATTGCAGGAAACAGGTTTCAGGAGGCAGACTCGACTCGCCTTGAAAGCACATGAAAAGCGGCACAGCGTTGACAATGATGCCCTTGGCCAAAAAGGGCGTATGCGTTTTTTCCTGAATATATTCAGGAAAAAACGCATACGCCCTTTTTGGCCAACCAGGCAAGCCGGAAAGGCAAATCAGCGCTACAAAGAAGTCTCGCTTGCCATCGGTCCAAAGGGCCATGCTGAAAAAAAGTGTAAAAACCAGAAATGCAGGACAGGCCATGGAGACATGGGAGCCTTGCTACGCTGACGGGCGGGCTGTAAATTGCCAGCAGCCACTCTGGAGAAGTGTACGGTGTGTCCTGAAACATGTAATAAGCACAGCTTAGAGAGCATAGGGCACTTCCACTCATGGGCGTATAAATCGGGAAACCTAAAAATCAACAAGACACAGGCACCCCAAAGTTTAGGGCTGCTCTGTTTCCAAGAACCTCCACTTCGGTACACCTTCAATATCCCAGGAAAGCGAAAAATGGATAAAGAAGTTGTGGTACTTAGGCACAATGGAATATCACTCAGCCATGAAATCAATGTCATAAGGCTAGTAGCAGCAGGATGAGTGGATTTAGGTACGATGACTCTCAGTGAAATAAGTCACAGAGAAAAGGACACTTATCCTAAGATATCACTTATAGAGGAATGTCAAAATCGCTACACTTGAACGGAATTACAAAACAGAACAGAGTCACACATTTAGAAAACACACTATGGCTGCTTAACGGGAAAGGTGAGGTGGGGTGATGCATAAAACAAGGGTTTGAAATTAGCTCAGATACCGTTCCACAAGCCGAATATGTAATAGACAAGACCTACCCCCTGCTCAGTGAACTGGACTCAACAGCCCCTATTCACCGCCCAAGAATATATCTGACTAGTAAGAGTCTTAAAACCTAGGTATTGATCTCTCTCTGGAAGTGCATCAAGAGGGTGTAAAGCGGCATAAACACAGCAGTGAAAAGCAGCGAAACCCCATTATAAAAATAGATTACTGAAAAAAAAAACCCCAGAAAACAAAGACAGTGAAAGAGAGAGAAATTCTTCCAAAATCCGTTCAGGGGCTCTGATGCAACCTGGATTGACCATTTCTAGACCCACAGCTGGATGAGACATGAGGCTGGACACTCTTGGGGGCTGAGAGGATTGGTGAGCTTGGGTGAGCAAACGCAGACCCTTTAAAGTCCTACTGCGTGGTACCCATGCCGTGGGTCCCAAATCTCCAGGTTCAAGGGCATCTTCCGACATCGAAAACATGCGTGGGAAACCCAGAAGATGGTACACCGTGTGATCGGGAAAGGGTTCTCAAACGCACCTCATTTCTCCTCTCCTTGTGCTCGGGTTCGCCATTCCAGCCGCTCTACTAACCATCTCCCTACTTGGAGAATCAGCACCTTTAACCTCCTGTTTCGGACAGGTCGCAATTTGGCCTGAGGATGAACGGGAAGAGGGGGAACCAATGAGAGACTAGCTCTAGGTGTTGGGACAGGCCACAGGTCACTCTATTTTCCCATCAGGAAGAAGAATGAGCCACAGGCTCAGCCTGCCCCCCGGAACCAGAATACGGCCTGAAGCAATCCTGCGCTTTGGCGGCCAGCTCCCAAAAAAGCGAGTTGACAAACGGAGCTCAGGGGCACTGCAACTCACAAACCTGCAGAGTTATAAATGATAACTCTCGTCCACAAATATATTGAGGGAAGGCAACGAGGAGGATTTGAAGCAAGGCAGAATTGCAGGAAACAGGTTTCAGGAGGCAGACTCGACTCGCCTTGAAAGCACATGAAAAGCGGCACAGCGTTGACAATGATGCCCTTGGCCAAAAAGGGCGTATGCGTTTTTTCCTGAATATATTCAGGAAAAAACGCATACGCCCTTTTTGGCCAACCAGGCAAGCCGGAAAGGCAAATCAGCGCTACAAAGAAGTCTCGCTTGCCATCGGTCCAAAGGGCCATGCTGAAAAAAAGTGTAAAAACCAGAAATGCAGGACAGCCATGGAGACATGGGAGCCTTGCTACGCTGACGGGCGGGCTGTAAATTGCCAACAGCCACTCTGGAGAAGTGTACGGTGTGTCCTGAAACATGTAATAAGCACAGCTTAGAGAGCATAGGGCACTTCCACTCATGGGCGTATAAATCGGGAACCTAAAAATCAACAAGACACAGGCACCCCAAAGTTTAGGGCTGCTCTGTTTCCAAGAACCTCCACTTCGGTACACCTTCAATATCCCAGGAAAGCGAAAAATGGATAAAGAAGTTGTGGTACTTAGGCACAATGGAATATCACTCAGCCATGAAATCAATGTCATAAGGCTAGTAAGCAGCAGGATGAGTGGATTTAGGTACGATGACTCTCAGTGAAATAAGTCACAGAGAAAAGGACACTTATCCTAAGATATCACTTATAGAGGGAATGTCAAAATCGCTACACTTGAACGGAATTACAAAACAGAACAGAGTCACACATTTAGAAACACACTATGGCTGCTTAACGGGAAGGTGAGGTGGGGTGATGCATAAAACAAGGGTTTGAAATTAGCTCAGATACCGTTCCACAAGCCGAATATGTAATAGACAAGACCTACCCCCTGCTCAGTGAACTGGACTCAACAGCCCCTATTCACCGCCCAAGAATATATCTGACTAGTAAGAGTCTTAAAACCTAGGTATTGATCTCTCTCTGGAAGTGCATCAAGAGGGTGTAAAGCGGCATAAACACAGCAGTGAAAAGCAGCGAAACCCCATTATAAAAATAGATTACTGAAAAAAAAAACCCCAGAAAACAAAGACAGTGAAAGAGAGAGAAATTCTTCCAAAATCCGTTCAGGGGCTCTGATGCAACCTGGATTGACCATATCTAGACCACAGCTGGATGAGACATGAGGCTGGACACTCTTGGGGCTGAGAGGATTGGTGAGCTTGGGTGAGCAAACGCAGACCCTTTAAAGTCCTACTGCGTGGTACCCATGCCGTGGGTCCCAAATCTCCAGGTTCAAGGGCATCTTCCGACATCGAAAACATGCGTGGGAAACCCAGAAGATGGTACACCGTGTGATCGGGAAAGGGTCTCAAACGCACCTCATTTCTCCTCTCCTTGTGCTCGGGTTCGCCATTCCAGCCGCTCTACTAACCATTCCCTACTTGGAGAATCAGCACCTTTAACCTCCTGTTTCGGACAGGTCGCAATTTGGCCTGAGGATGAACGGGAAGAGGGGGAACCAATGAGAGACTAGCTCTAGGTGTTGGGACAGGCACAGGTCACTCTATTTTCCCATCAGGAAGAAGAATGAGCCACAGGCTCAGCCTGCCCCCCGGAACCAGAATACGGCCTGAAGCAATCCTGCGCTTTGGCGGCCAGCTCCCAAAAAGCGAGTTGACAATCGGAGCTCAGGGGCACTGCAACTCACAAACCTGCAGAGTTATAAATGATAACTCTCGTCCACAAATATATTGAGGGAAGGCAACGAGGAGGATTTGAAAGCAAGGCAGAATTGCAGGAAACAGGTTTCAGGAGCAGACTCGACTCGCCTTGAAAGCACATGAAAAGCGGCACAGCGTTGACAATGATGCCCTTGGCCAAAAAGGGCGTATGCGTTTTTTCCTGAATATATTCAGGAAAAAACGCATACGCCCTTTTTGGCCAACCAGGCAAGCCGGAAAGGCAAATCAGCGCTACAAAGAAGTCTCGCTTGCCATCGGTCCAAAGGGCCATGCTGAAAAAAAGTGTAAAAACCAGAA